>NW_018251963.1:0-430 GCF_001263595.1 Phalaenopsis equestris | reverse complement strand
GTTGATAAATGTAAATTCTTTGAATAATATCATGGAAGTGAATAACCTTTCGACCTTTAACGGAGAATGCATTGAAATAACATCCTAAAAAATCTTTTTTGTATAGGATATACTAATTTATTTTTTGAAGTTATATGATTACTTATTTTTTATTGCCTCAATTTTGACTTACGGGTTGTAAATACATAAGAAGTGTGTGGTATGCATGTAAATCTTCTAATAAAGTATTGTTATACGAAAGTTCAGACTAATCTTTCTCAACGCTTGTTTCATTCTTTATAGCTTGTTTCATCCGTTTTTTCCCTATACATGCATGCCACACAATTTCGGTATATTTACATATCTAACACCTAAACTTTTCTTTTATATTTATAACACCAAATGATTTATATCAAAACATATACCACTATTACTGGTTTATGAAAACTAT
>NW_018251962.1:0-387 GCF_001263595.1 Phalaenopsis equestris | reverse complement strand
GGGAGAGATGGAGATAGAGAGTAAGGAGTGGCACAAAGAAGAGTGAGAGATAGAGATTAAGAAAAAAAAGAGTGAACAAAAAGATAACACGAAAGAGATAAAGAGGAGCGAGAGAAGATATAGAGTAGAAAATAGAGTGAGAAAAAAGAAGAGAGTGAGAGAAAGGGAGAAAAAGTGGGAGAGAGAGGGAGGGATGGAGTGGGAGTGTGAGATTGAGGAAGGGTGAGAGGAAGAGAGGGGGAGAAAGATGAAGGAGTGAGAGAATAGAGAGAGTAAAGAAAAGGAGATCTCGGTAGAGTGTGAAATAAATAGAGAGATATCATGGGAGAAGAGAAAATATAGAGAGAGAAATAGAAAGAGAGTGAGGAAGAGAGAATGAGAGAGGGT
>NW_018251961.1:44809-45896 GCF_001263595.1 Phalaenopsis equestris | reverse complement strand
ACCTCTCAGACCCAGTCTTGACTTAATCGGCCGGTAACCTGAGGTCCTGATGGTGGTATGATTGGTGGTGACCCTAGCAGTATCGACTCGGGGTTCCCGGTTTCCCAAACGGAGCTAGACGGGAACCCAGGTAGGTGACTCTATAGTCGACCTACGAGATTTTCTACCAGACTTAATATCCTTCAAAATTTCATTCTTCATATGAGAGGAAATTGCATGTCCCACTCGTTTAAGTTTTAAGTAATTCACTAACAGAAAGTAATTCACTAACAGAACATCCTTCTTTAAAAGCAAGCCTTCTGAAGACTGCACTAACTCGGGTGATGGGGCTGAAATTCCTTTCCTCCTCACCTTGTCCATGAGGTGATGGGAATGCAGCATCAATCTTCCGGATACTCGCATATCCATCAGTATTTGTCAGATGATGGAATCTACTTCCTCGCATGAGTGGGTAAATTTCTGGTAATACCTCTTCAACTTGATGAGGCTCCTCCTCATCAGGTGTGTTCTCAGAAGTCTGGGCTTTGATGGCCCTCTAAATTTTCCTATTGCGGTTCCTCCTTTGAGTTCGGGTCAATGGTAGAGTCCTTGAGCTCGACCCGATTCAAACATGGGTGGTGGAACAGTTATTCTTTCAACCGAATCTTCGACAATCATCACTTTCTTCCCCTTAGCAACAGCGGGGATAGCAGGTTTGGCGGGTGTTGTGATGGCAGCAGCTTTAGCCTTCTTGCCAGCAGGGAAGACTTGAAGGCAGTTCAAATTGAATTCTGCGGATGGCTCTTGAACTTCTGGGGCAGCAATCTTCATTACCACGAACGGGGCTTTCCCAAGGATAACCTAGAGGTTTGCACATCCAGCTCCGAACGTGATGGTGGGAGCGACGTTACTGGCATTTGCAAGAAAAGGTCAGCGTTGGGTAAGCCATCGCAGCAGGCTTTAAAATAGAAAGTTTTAGGGTTAGCTATATGGCCAAAAACCTCATAATCCGTAGACCGGGCGGGTCTTAATTTACAAGGTAATTTTAACATCTTTATTTAAAAGGGTGTAAAATTGATTAATATTTTGAAGTACAAGCAGCTCAACA
>NW_018251961.1:42797-44362 GCF_001263595.1 Phalaenopsis equestris | reverse complement strand
TGTACCTCAAATTCTGTATCTATCCCAAAGGATAAGCACAAGACTTAAGGATGAGGCTCGATCAAATAAACTAAGGAAAGTATGACGTCCGTTTGGTCTGCGAAACCTTTGTATTTGCCGACAAGTTCCCCTATTTAATATAAAGGATTAAGTAGGGTTTTTATTAAGCTGGGTTCGGACATGCTTCCTATAAGGGAAAGCCCCTATAGTTAATTACATCTTAAATGACCAAAGACACTTAAGAAGACTCTCGATGAAAATCAAGTAATATTATCTTCAAGGAATTTCAAAGGGTAGGACTCTTCAACAAAATCGGACGTAGAGGTGTGAAAAGAGGATTAGTTCAAATTTGGAACATATTTTTGTAGAATCCAAAGGAGGAAGAACTAGGGAATGTCAGGGATCTAGAGGCAAACCTAGGTGACTTCTCAAGCTATCCTAATGTTTGGTTTCAGTTTTGAGGAGAAATATTTAGGTGTTTCATCATGCCAATTTTATTAGTTAGCACTTACATTCGTGTGAAATGTTCACACAAATAGCCTAGAAGATGTGAGGGTTTAGGTCGTGACAGACGACAACCTCGGAATCCTAAGACGAGTTATGGCTTATATTATATAGCAGGGCTATATAAGGGCCTAAAGATAAGGTGAGGATTTACATTGCATAAGCAAGCAACCCCAAAGTCCTATGGCTTTGTTGTTTAAGTCTAAAGAAGGAAGATTGGTTTAGTTGGGGAAGACAGGTTTTGCTATTGAAGATGGTCGTGCTGCCCACCAAGCTAGCTCCAAGCTCCTGCTATGACGAGTTTGAGTTATCTAGTGTGTCAAGTTATAATATCAAATCAGGTGGTTCTATGGTTGAAGTTCTTTAAATTTTATGAAGGCATATTAAAGTTGATTAGAGTGACACCGGTTCCCTCGTTCTGGCATCACTATTTTCTATTGGATTCACTTAGTCCAAATGAACTTACTAAACCAAACTTAATGAGTTCCATAATTTCATTTAAACTGTGGGAAGCCTCGTTAGAAACCGTAGGTTACCTCGTCCGAGGGATTCCCGATCATCCGATAGAGACATCTTAATTTAGTTGATGTTGTGGTTTTGTGTGATGTTTGTGACTAAATTTTGAGTTGTTTTATATTTTGAATGTTGTGGCAGTGAATTTTATCTTGGTTGATTTTTTTTAATTTTGGTTTTGGGTATGGTTATGGTTATGTGGCTATGCTGATGGTTTTAGCTTTCATGCTGGGTGACATCGTTGTTTAGCATGCAAATTTGCAGGTATAAAAGTACAGTATGAAAGTACGAGAAGGGCAACGCTGAAAATTTAATTTAATTTATATAATTATTTTCATGCAAAAATAGGATTTTCCAAAGAAAATTCCTAACTTGACCAAGGTAAACTATAATCCCCTGAAATTTTTACTGGAATTAGACCTAGACTAGAGAAGACTTTGGATCAAATTTCATAATTGTTTGAATTTTTTGTGATTTATTAGAATTATTTTAATTTCTGGGCTATTTAATAAAAATAAAAAATTTTAAGTGGTGAAAATTAAGTTTTA
>NW_018251961.1:40938-42550 GCF_001263595.1 Phalaenopsis equestris | reverse complement strand
GTTTTATTATTTTTATGATTTTTATGAATTTTTAATTATTTAAATACTTAAAATAGGCCAAAAATTAAGCTTTTATTTAAAATATTATTTTATTTTTATAAAATATCCCTGATCACATAGAACTCAAAAAACTAAGTTTCATAATTTTTTGAGTTATATTTTGATTTTTAAAAAGTCATTTAAGTGTTAAGGTTGATATTTATCTTTAAAAATCAACTTAAGTTAAATAAACTCAAAATATTTTAAACTTTTTATAATGAGTTCTCTAGATCATAAACCACAGTAGAGATAAAAAATCAAGTCATTTAAATTTTTATATTTTTCAAAATTAATTATTTTATTGATTTAGTGTTTGTAAAATTTAAGTGCATCTTAAATGACTTGACCCATGGAATTATTTCCAAAAGCTCGTCTAGTTATAGTGGACCTTCCAAAATTTTCATAGAATTTTCTAATAAATATGCTAATTTCCATGATTATTTTAAGGAAATAATGTGCAAGATCTTGAAAAATATGGATCTCTGTAGAAGAACCTCCACTGACTTTGAAAAAATCAGGGGATGAATCAGAGAATACTTCCCCTGACAGAGGCTACAACATGTCAAAATTCCAAGCTAAGGTGATGTGTCAATATGCATGGAGAATCAAATGATTCTAAATAGTATTTAATTTATTAAAAATAAAATATTCACCAAATGGACTTGAAAATTATTCCACATTATTCTCCTCTGTTCACTGAGTAAGAGGGTATTTTTATTTTATTTTTGTGATTTTTCTACACAAAGTTATGTATTCTCTAAGTTAAGGGTATTTAAATAAATAGGAAAAAACCCTATTTATCTATTTAAACAGCGCGTGCTGACTAGATCCTAGGCAGCTCCGACGGCATGTGAGGTACGCTCTGGTTGGACGGCGCCGTCCACGTAGCTTGCTGACTCGGTCCGTTGTTAAATAAGCTCAAAAGGAGGAGAAGTTTTATACCTTTGCTCTGAGGAGGGAGGCTTCGATCAGAGGTGGTCGACACGTTCATTGGGGTCCAAGGAGGCTAGGCATTGAGTTCCTGGTCTTGGTGTAAGGCCTAGGTATGAATTCGATCACGGCCGGATTTAGGTGTTGGTCTAGTGCTATGGTAGACGCTCTGTGGAAGGGGGATTTGATGGGGCTTTCGCTTATTTCACTCTTGTGAAGGTGTGGGCACAAGTAATTAAAGTTTGGTGGGGTGTGGAGGTGTATTGGGCTTTGTCCTAGTTTCCGGCAGAGTTTTGAACACAAAATTAGGCCCCGACAATGGAAATGGGTGAGGAAAAATGGTTGGAATGCACTGAGGGGATCTTAGGGAAGCTCTGTGTAAAGTTTGGAGAGACCTCTCTCAGGAAATTTCAGCACACCTCCCATGGCCGTGGTGAGTTTTTATAAAAATGGCCATGGGGTGGTTCTCAGGGCATAATTTTGGGTGCATTGTAGTGCTTAGGTGGAGGGCAGAGGAGCTCCATCAATTGGTTTGGCTGAGCTGGCCTCTAGGTTTGATTTGGGTGAGGTGCCATGGGGGTGGCTCTCAGTTTTGAGCTTTTCCGGCCACTTGGCTGGCCGGCCAGGGGAAGGGGGCTAGGAG
>NW_018251961.1:40498-40906 GCF_001263595.1 Phalaenopsis equestris | reverse complement strand
CTTGGATTTGGCAAAGATATCTTAAGCATGTGCATTTTTGGAAATAAGATCCCTTAATTTGGGGGACCTTTGGTCCATGGCTTTATTTATGTGATTTCATGGTGTTTGGACTGGTCACTAAGTGCAACAAATGGCTGTGGTGGAGTTAATTTGATGGCTTTAACGTGGTTAGGTCACGTTTAGTGTATGGGTCCAAGTGGGTGCAAATGACCAAAACTTGGGTTTGGGCTAGGTTATCCATTTTAATTCGCTGTTTCATTTGGTGTATATGATCATAAGGAACAACTTTGGTGAAGGATGGAAGTAGCTTTGACTCCAATTGAAAGGTCAAATTGAAGGAATTTTGAACTTTAATCAATTTGGTCATGTTGGGCTAGGCTTGGGTCTAGCTTGGGTTAGCCTTGGGCT
>NW_018251961.1:39728-40209 GCF_001263595.1 Phalaenopsis equestris | reverse complement strand
GATTAGGTCATATGGTCAAATTTGGGGTTTTGACCCAAATCAAAATTGGGCTCAAATCATAGACCTATTGAGCTTTGATTTAGGTTATTTTGTTCATATAAAAAGTGAATTTGAGTTTGTGATTGGAATTGGGGTTAATTGAGATCAACTTGGTGGACATTTGAGTTGGACTTGGGGAAATTTTGGTCGTTAAAGGGCAATTTGGGGATTTTGGTTAAATGTGGTTAAATTGGCCAAATTGGGTCATAGAGTAATTGAGAAAAATGAAATTGGGAATATTTATGATTTATTGGGATTTTCTGGGAATTTTTGGAATTTTTTGAATTTTGGGTCTAAGAGGGACATTTTGGTAATTAGGGGGTGTTTTAGGGGTAAAAGGCCAAGATGGGTATTTTGGTAGATTTGAGGTACCAATCATCACCAATAAGCCATGGACTAAAGTAAACCCCATTTTGGGTCCTCTACATAGTGGTCTTAGCCA
>NW_018251961.1:0-39718 GCF_001263595.1 Phalaenopsis equestris | reverse complement strand
CCTAGGACTAGTAGGTTTAGGGGACCATCTACATGAGTATCCCAAAAGATCAAGGGATCTAGGCTAGAAATTTGAGTTCAGGGTTGTGAGTGATTGTGGCTACAGGTAAGTGTAGTGAGTTCCTTAGCTCCAAACCAACACCTAAGGTCAACCCTAAGGTCCAGCAATCCTAAGGGTGACTCATCTTGAGTTTCCCCCACAGTGACCCCACCTACTAAGTATTTAGAGGTTGAGAGCAACATGTGGAACTTCAAGTTGAGTGGAGAAGAGGGTAGAAATTATAATGGTGAGGGTTCCATGTCTAGTTTTCTAGGAATAGATAACAGGAAAAGTCCTATGGCTAGACCTTAGGCTACTAAAGAGGAAAAACTAAACCTTAACCAAAAATGAGGTCAACAGGTTCCATCGTCACTACACCAATGCATTGAGTACTACAAGGAAGGACAAGAACATTGTATCAAGGGAGATGTACAACCGTTTTCAGTTCATAAAGTTGATATTCATGAAGATGCTGCCTACTATGCGCCTCCAAGGAAAACTGTTTTCTCTCGTCAAATTGTGACAAATAAAAGTAAAAATTCAGAAAAATCACAAAGAGAAAGCCATTCAACTCTGCTTCAGTGATCTTCCACCACTCTTTTACAACAAACTGGTAGGGTTTTTTTTTAGTTCGCACAGCCGAGGTCGAGGCTGGGGACCCCGAGATCGAGGTGGGCGACGTGGACCAGCAAGAAAAAATTTAATTGTTGAATTGACTAGTCCGACCATCTACATTAGTGATGAAGGCAGTTCTGAAGATGAAATAATGATGACAAAAAAGAAGAAACCTCAGTACAAGAAATCCTGAGAAGGTACGATAAAAAGCGAACAGTAAACAATGTATGATCAGATAAACCACTATGTGAACACCATGACTCTTACTCCGATTCTCCCTCAAAAGGTCGGGAGTTTAGAGGTTAAGGAAGTCCATAGAGTTGGTTCAAAGCCGATCAAGTTTTATCATGCTTCTACCTCTGCTAGTTCTAAAAATCATGTAAATTTGGATGATGATCCTAATGAATTAATGGAATTACTTTTTTGTTAATTTTTGCCTTGTGTAAAAAGTTAATTCAACAAGGACATTTGCCAAAACAAATGCCAAAAGACAAATTACAACTTTTTGAAAAATCATGAGATGTTAAAAGTCAAACTCCCAACTCGAAAGAGGGTCTCAAATTTGGTACAATAGGACCTATTGATGATTCAAAATTTTGCATGGTTGTTTCTAATAAGTCATAAGAGGATTGTCTTAGTATAGAGGATGACTCTACTAATCAGCTAATAGAGGATGTTCTATCATAATTTGAGGAAGAAATCAAGTCAACTGTCAATGAATTAAAAGAAATTAACCTCAAGACGAAAGAGCAGCCCTGGCCTACATTTATAAGTTCTTTACTCAACGATGAAGAATCTATAAAGTTGATTAAACTATTAACAGAGTTCAAGGATTGCTTTGCCTAGAGCTACAATGAAATGCTAGGACTGTCAGCAGATGTTACAGTTCATAAACTTTGGGTGGACAAAGACATGACCCCATTAAAATAAGCTCCAAGAAGAATGCACCTCGAAATAGAGTAGCAAGTCATAGCCGAGGTGAAGAAGTTAATAGATGAGATGCTAACTTGGTAAGAGAAGAACAATACCCCACATGGTCAGCTAACATTGTAACAGTTAAGAAGAAAAATTAAAAAAAATTATGTTTGTGTCGACTTCAGGGATTTGAACAAAGCATTTACAAAAGATGAATTTCCATTACCGATATCGGAAATGATTGTGGATATTGCTTCAACACATAAAATTTTCTCCTTCATGGACGAATCATCTCGATACAACCAAATCAAGATGGCTCCAGTGGATGCAACAATTACAACATTTAGAACACCGATTGAACTTTTCTGCTACACAGTGATGTCGTTTGGGTTGAAGAAGACAGACTGGAGTGACATATCAATGAACTATGACAAAGATTTTTGATGACCTAATTTACAACCAAGTTGAATGCTAAGTGGATGATTTGGTCATCAAAAGTAAACAAAAAATAGACTATTTGTATGATTTGAGGATCGTGTTTGAATGGTTACGATGATAATCGTGTTTGAATGATCGTGTTTGAATGGTTACGATGATATGACCTTAATATGAATCCCTTAAAGTGCACCTTCGGCGTTACGTTCGAGAAATTTCTAGGTTTCGTTGTCCGTCATCGA
This sequence comes from Phalaenopsis equestris, assembly GCF_001263595.1. Taxonomy (NCBI): domain Eukaryota; kingdom Viridiplantae; phylum Streptophyta; class Magnoliopsida; order Asparagales; family Orchidaceae; genus Phalaenopsis; species Phalaenopsis equestris. Next base: position 37,472 of record NW_018251961.1, on the reverse strand, counting down.
AGAATCAAGATCAACTTGGATAAGATTAAATCTATCTTGGAAACGCCTCCTCCCAAACCCTTGAAACAACTACGTTCCTTCCAAGGAAAAGTTGGCATATCTGAGACGCTTTATTTCTAATATCTTAGGTAGGCGTCAGTCCTTCTCGGCATTAATTAAAAATTTTGCCAAATTCATTTTGTAAGAGAAATGTCAATGGGCTTTCTAAGATGTTAAGCAATATTTAATGAAACCTCCTATTTTTTCAGCCCCAATCTTGGGGAAACCTTTAATACTTTATATTGTGGCGTTAGATGACTCTCTTAGAGCCCCGTAGCCTAAGTCAATGATGAGGGTAAGGACGAGGGTAAGCAAAACACACACTAGTAATTGAGTCACCATCTAATACTGATGGAGATAAGGTATCTGCCTATTGAAAAGCATTTTCTAGCTTTGATTTTCACTACCCAAAAGCTTAGACATTACATGCTTTAGACATTACATGCTTTCTTCTTATAAGATTACCCTAACTTCAAAAGTCAATCCGTTGCAATATTTGATAACCCGACCAACACTTTCTAGATGTCTAATAAAATGGTCAATGATTTTATTACAATTTAAAATAAATTTTGTTCCACTTCATGCTATCAAGGGAAAGATTTTAGTAGACTTCCTCGCTGTACACCCACTTTCAACTGGGTCCCCTCTTAATGACGGGTTACCGGATGAGCAAGTATTATTGATGGATTTCTCCAGCATGCAATGCTGAGAGACGTACCTCAATGGAGCTTCGTCGACTAGAATAAACAAAGGATCAGGCACAGTTACACTAGGAAAAGTAAGGATTGGTTTAAACTTGACCACACCAGATAAGGGTATGCTGAGGTTCTCATACCACTTGACAGAGTCGTGCACTAAAAACAAAGAAGAATATTAAGCCTTAATCACTGGATTGGAATTGACAATTTTGATGGACATAACTGATATCACCATCTATGGCGACTCCCAACTCGTTATTCAACAAGTTTTCGAAAAATACAAGATTTTAAAGCTGAGATTAGCAGAATAACATCAATACACAATGAAGCTATTGGAGCAAATTCCCAATGTAAATTTTTAGCAGATTCCTAAGGGAGATAATTCCATTCTGATGCTCTAACAAAACTTGCTAAGGAATTGGCATGTCCCCTAGAGGATTTTGTTGATATCACAGTACACGGAAGACAGGTTTTGTCTCAAATTGACCTTAAAAATTCACACAAGATAAAAAAAAGAAGAAATGACGATTGCGGTTGCTGATAAAAATGAAGATTGGCATTAGCCATTAATACAATGTTTGCATACTGGGAAGCTGGTGGAGGACAAGTCATCACAAGAAGGGCTATATTGTACGCCTTAGTGGGTGATGTCCACTACAGAAGATCATCGATCAGATATGGCTACAATGTCTAAACAGAGCTGAAGCACAAAATATTGTCCAAGAAGTACGTACCGGATTGCGTGGCTCTCACCAGTCAGGGCCGAAGATGAAAATGCAGATCAAAAGACTCGAATATTATTGGCCGACAATGATGTCCGACTGTATGGATATAGCCATAATATGTCAAGTACATGGGGTGGCCTTACACCAAACTACGAATATGCTGCACCCAACCGTTGCCTTCTGGCCATTTGAGTGTTGGGGCCCGGACATAATAGGTCTGATAGAGCCTCCGTCTTCCAAAGGACATAGATTTATACTTGCCGCTATAGATTACTTTTTCAAATGGGCAGAGGTAGTGCAGTTATGAGAGGTTATGACACAACATGATCTTCAATTATTTAAAAGCTGAGTCGTCTACCATTTTGGAGTTTCGTGCAGAATAATCTCCGATGATGGGACAGCCTTCAAAAGCACCAAAATCAATAATTTTGTCAAACAACACAGGATAGACTAGAGATATTCTACAATTTACTATCCTAGGGCAAATGGCCTGGCCGAGGTTCAACAAGATATTGGTACAGAATTTTAAGAAGAAACTGGATGAAAATAAAAGAGATTGGCATAATAAATTTCTAGAAGCCTTTTGGGCCTACCAAACAATGTTTAGGACTCCCACTCAGTACACACCCTACTTGCTCGTGTATGGGTTTGAGATCGTACTACCTTTAGAAGTTCAGAAGCTGTCTCCCAGAGTTGCTGTCAACAACCAACTGACAACAGAAGAAAGTGCAAAACTCAGACTTGAGGAATTTGAAAGTCTATAATAAAAACTACTAGAAGCACAAAAATATTTGGAGCTTTATCAAGTGAAGATAGTACAAGCTCATGACAAATTGGTCTGCCCAAGGACATTCAAAGTTGGTGATCTCATACTTTTGCTAAAAAGGCTTGATATTACACGCAACAAGATAGGTAGGAAATTTGAGCCAGCTTGGGAGGAACCATTTGTCGAAGAAAAGGTTTACACAGGATGAGCCTACCAGCTAGTAGATTTCTGGGGTGAAAGATCCATAATGCCAATCAATGGACGATACCTGAAGACATACTACACAAATTAACATTGCTTGGCATGAAATTTTGAAATTTTGATCGTCGTGGGGTTATTTATTTAGCCAAACATCTATGATCGGGTCCAAATTTTGTAATAAAGTTAACCTCAATAAAATAATATTTTTTTGAAATTACATTAATTTTTCTCTATTCTACCTTTAAATCTCACATTTTACTAAATTAAACATAAATGAATAATTTTCTCACCAACATAAACTAAAATTTTCCCTAAAAATATACTTTATTTTATTCTTGTTCCTGCTAAATTTTAGCTCACTGATGTTTTTCCTATCGTTTGCAGAGAAAAAATGTTAGGCCAGAGGCTGATTTTTGCTTTCAAAGATGGCTGGAACCTCACACTTAACGAGGAAAGGGCACCGCAGGGTGGCACCATAGACTTCGACATGAACTTCAGTCAAGTCGACATGGAATATGAGGGTCCTCTAATGGATGTGGTTAGCCATCATAAAAAAGAAGGGCTACCATCAATACTGAGGTTAAGAACTAGAGATAAATTCTCACTGAAAGGGAAAATGTGATGGTACAGCAAGACCCGATGGAGGGAACTAGTCACATGCCGTCTCTGATAGCTACACCAACCAGGGGCCTGGTCGCTGTCAATGATTAAAGACCACCACATGCACCACTGCGGAGAACTCAGCGCAGAAACACCAACCCCCAAAAACATAAGTCTTTCATATGTGAAGAAAGAAGACACTAGGAGGAGGCAAAGAAATTGCTCACCCCTATCCCTGAGGGGAATATCAACGATCCAGTCATGAGAGAGACCCCTTCTAACCTACCTGCTACAGACGATGAGTCTGATTCTCTACAGAGATGGAGATACAATGAGTTTCAGATTATCTTTGTACGTGTTTCCCAACATTCAACCAACGGATACCTACACGTACACCAGCTACAAGGGCATTTGTGGAGTGCCCGGACTGCAATGTCCTCCACCTGGAGCGCTACAGTACTTTAGAGGAGTATGCATCCACTAACAATGGATTTCAGACCGCTGATCACCCGATGGAGGGAACACATATCCCATTGGATATAGAGCCGTATATCCCATTGGATACAGAGTCATATATTCCACTGGAGACAAATACAACACCAACTTTGATTCCTACCGATGTTGAAATGAGGAAATTGGGGGGCCCCCTCCCACAGCCGCCATTGATCACCATGGCAGAATTTGATAAACTGGTCAAAGTAAATAAAAGGGAATTTGAATTCTATGAAGAAGTTCAAGTAAGGTTCATCAACATACTAGAAGGCTTGGAGCTATACACTAGGGTCTTCTCCGGAAGCGACGAAAAAAGTATTCTCAACTGTATTTTTAATTTATGAGACATAGGTGGAGTGGGCCTTCTGATGGAAAGATCATATTCTAAGCCACAGAAATGGATGCGTGGAAAGGGCAGAATCACCACCCAGGACAGACAAAGAAATCCCCCGGGGATTTTGAGACACAATCAGGTGGACCCACTACCTCCCATGATATAATGGATGATTAAGAGAATGTTTTGATGGAGCACACTTCCAGCCGACTCTGTTCTCAATGGATGTATCTTCAATATATATATGATGAAGATGACTGCATACCCCCCGCATATTGACCATCACTACTTTGTGAGACCTTTCTGCATGATCTCTTACATCAGAAAAAGTAAATTTTTTTTTGGAAAAGAAATAGATGTAGTTGGCCCCAATGAGTTCATAAGATCCATGGAGATTCCATTACCCGTGGGTTCAGTGGTGGTTATTAAAAGAAACAGAGCAGACATTTCCAAACAATGCATTCTAGGGGTACAACATCGTAGGGTGTCTATAACATTCTGAAGCATGGATGATAGAAAAATGTCATATGAATTTCATCTAGATCCGGAGTTGGAAGAGCTACTGCCTTACGAGCTATGAGAGGGTTGCACCTTTAAGCACAAACAAATGAAACTCTTGTCCTGGAGCTTGGTTTAGCAGGTCAGCTCGATTGGGAGCTCGCCACACCAGAGACAGACATTCAGAGGACACCTTTTTACTGCGATTCAAAAATGCAGATAAGATGATATATGTATTAGATATGCTCAGCTTTTGATATATAGCCAACATGAGACATTTTTATATGTACTTTGATGCATTCAACATATTGTAACTTTCAAGGATTTAGTCTGTACTCAATCTGTAACCCCTGTTAAAGCAGATTAATGAAATTTCTTTTAGAATTTTTTTTGTTCATCACTTGCTCTTTTTGTGCGATGGATTTATGGAACCATACGTTTGTTCGGGACTACAATGAACAAAGAACAACACAAAAAAATTTCATGATAATAAATTTCAATAAAAAAATAATAAAAAAATAAACAACAAATAACTCTCTTTTGAAAATCAACCAACTAAAATTGAATTTTAAAAATATATTTTGATAAACAAATGTGATAAAAACAATAAGAAAAGAAAATAAATCTAAATAAATCAGAAAAGAAAATAAATCTGTTGAGTTGATTCTCTCAATTTCGGGGTCTCTTACTCTTTGCTCGCCCAGCACAACTATCTTTGTCTACACTAATTCTCTTCACATCCTCGTAAAATTTTACATTCCGCACAGAACCTCACAAAATTCCACATATCTTTTTCAACAATGTCAACCTTTTCACATGACACATATCTATGGGTTCAACACCATAAACTCTTTGTAAATTTCATTTCTTGTTTTGAGATCAGTCCCTAACTTCTGATTCTGTCTATTCAAGGTCGGTCCCTAACTTCCAATTCTCTTATTGAGATTGATCCTTAAATTTCAATTTTTATTTAAGAATCAGTCCCTAACTTTTGACTCCCTCATTTTAGAATCAATCCCTAACTTTTGATTCCCTGCTTTCAAGGTTGGTCCCTAACTTTTGATTCTCTTTTTGAGATTGATACCTAAATTTTAACTCTCATTTCAGAATCAGTCCCTAACTTCTAATTCCCTCCTTTCGAGGTCGGTCCCTAACTTCAGACTCTCTTTTACAGGTTGATACCTAAATTTCAATTCTCATTTTGAGATCAATACCAAAATTCTGAATTTTATCCTTCGAGGTTGATACCTAAATTCTGACTTTCTTTTGGGATTGATACCTAAATTTCAATTCCCACCTCGGGGATAGCACCTAGACACTGACTCCCATCCTCTATAAGCACCTTAAATTTGATAACTCAAACCCACTCTCCAATCCCCACCGAGATATTCTACCTCCTAATTTTGATCAAATGTTCGCTTGCTAATTCTCTAAAGGAAATAAATAGCACAAAAAATTCTACATTTCTTTTATATTTTTGAATTAAGGAGTTTGTATTGGTTTTGTTGATCTCATCAGTTAACGCAAATACGCGCGGTGTGCTTGCCCAGCACACCTCACCTATTGGTGGTCCATTTGTTGACCTCACTTTTGGTTGAAGTTTAGTTTACCCTCTTTAGTTTTCTATGGTCTAGTCATAGGACTTTCCTGTTGACTACTCTTATAAAACTAGAAAAAAAACCCTCACTATTAAAAATTCTAAACTCCTCCTTGCTCAAATTGAAGTTCCACATATTGTTCCTAACCTCTAGAACTTAGCAGGTGGGGTCAGTATGAGGGAGCTGAAGATGAGCCTCCATAAGATGAGCCCCCATAGGACCGTCTAACCTTAGGGTTAGCCTTGGGTGTTGGTCTGGAGCTAGTTCACTCACCTACACTCACTATCACCCACAATCACTCACAACCCTAAACCCAAATTATTGACTTTGATTTCTTGAATCTTTTGTCCACTAGCATTAGGCTAGGGTTTAGTTAAGAAGAATACATAGAGGACCCAAATGGGGATTCCATTGGTCCATAGTTTACATCTGGTGGTTGGCTTCCCAATTCTAACAAAAATACCCAACTTAACATTTTGCCCCTCAATCGACCTAAATTACCTAAGTGCCATTAAATTCTTAAAATTAGGCAAAATTCCCAAATTCACTCAAAATACCAAATTTGTTCAAAAATCATTTCAAACCATTTTAAAAAACCCAAATTACCCAAAATCACCCAAAAATTTCAAAATTACCAAAATACCTCAACAATTGCCAATTTATGAAAATACCCTTGGAACCCCAAACCTTTCAAAAACCTCCAAAACCACTTAAAATGTCTCCAAGACCAATTTGAACCCTTCAATTAAACAAAATTTGGCCAATGTGACCATTTTGACCAAAACCCCCCAAATTGCCTTTAAATGCCCAATTTCCCCAAATTTACCTTAAATGTCCATCAATTTTGTCCCAATTTCCCTCAATTTCAATTACAAACTCAAATTCACCTTTTAGATGACAATCTAAATTAAATCCAAGCCTAACTGGCTTTTAGCTCAATCTTATTCTAAGTCAAACCCCCAATTTTGGCCCTATGACTCAATCCAACCAAATTGAACCCCATAGCCTACTTAAATTGCCCCAATTTTGATCCTAAATCTTTTATAACACTCCTACACACCAAATTGGGCATGTCTCCAAATTCCACCAAATTGATAGCCTTCGCCCCAAAATTGGCACCCCATTTATGTTGAAAACTCTTCATGACATTCATAAAGACTATTTTCATTGATCAATTTGAACCTCACCCAACCTTAGCCCAACTTAGACCTAAGTCTAGTCCATCATTCCCAAATTGACCAAAATCTAAGAATATTTAAAATTAAGATTCCAATTGGACTCAAAATCATTTCAATACTTCACCAATAATATTCTTGGCCATCATCCATACAATGTTGATTAACCAATTGGGCTTAAAGTCATGGCTAGCCTAACCCAAACCCAACTCTTAGCCATTTGGACCGAAATTGGACCCATGAACCAAAATTAACTTAGCAATCTCAATGCCACAAAATTGATGACTCCACAGCCAGTAAGTACAATCTATTGACAAGACTAAACCCCCTTGGACCAACCATGGTGAACTATGGACCATTGGATCCATAAATTAAGAGATTTTGGCTTATTTATGGGCCTTAACCAAAAATCTCCCCCATCATCACTTGCCATTGAGGGTTAACCATAATTAACCCTCCCACTGGCTCACCTAAGTTTCTTACCACCTTCCCTGGCCCTACCAACCGGCCTAGTGGCCAGAAAAGACCAAATCAAGAGCTCTAAGCCAAAATTCAAACCCAAACTCACCCATTTGAGCTGACCAATTCCAATTGGCTCTAACATTTCAAAACCCTCCACCTAATGACCATTTTTCACCCCTCAATTGGCCATGACAGCCACTCTAGGCTATTTTATTTATAACCTCACCTCCATGGACAAGAGAGGAGAGCTGAAATTTTCTTAAGGAAACTCTACCAAATTGCTCTCAGAGACTCCCTAAGACCTCCTCAGTTCAAGCCCACCATTTTGCCCACTGATTATCACTATTGAACCTCAATTTTGAGCTCAAATTTCTGGCAAAACCAGGACAAAACTCTCCAAAGCTCCAAAACTCACCAAACTCCAATTACTTGTGCACATACCATCCCCATAGTCAAATAAGTTGATTCCCCACAAAAGCCCCCTCTGAAATAGCCTCTAACCTAGACCAACACCTGAAAACAAATTGATCAAATTCATACCTAGACCATTTACTAAGGCTTGGGACTTAATCTAAAGGTTCATGGGGACTAATTGAAGCTACCACAACCATCTGATTGTGGCCTCCCTTCTCAGACAATTGTATTACCCTTCTCAGACATATGTATTAAACCCAAACCCTAATCTGAGCTTATTTTTACTCTCCATACGAATTCACTACATTTCATACCATATAAACTATATAGGTAAGTTTGAGTAGATGAAGGTTTAGAAACAAACCCCATGAGATTTAGTTGAGTCTAGGTAAAGAACTTAAGGTTTTAGTGTGAACGGCTCACAATTTAGTTCACTTGGGGACGTTAACGGGGAGTCGCCCGATCGCGCGTGTATTAAACGGACGGAGGAGAACAAGTAAGACAGATCCATGGTGCATAAAGCATGATTTGCATGGAGGCTACGTGGCTGGTGGTGTCAAATGGTGGAGCAACGTTTGGAGCCTTCGGAGCGTATGAGAATGAGTTGACGCCGCATGGATAAGTAGAAAAATATGGGATTTTTGAATTATTTTGAATGCCTAAACTTCAAATCCATATCTTTCTCTAGAAAAATCATAAAAATAAAAGAAAAATACCCCCTTGCACAGTGAACAGAGACAAATAATGTGGACTAAAAATAAAAATTATTTTTCAAACATATGATTTTAAATTAATTAAATACCCTTTATGGTATTTTAACTCTCCATAACTAAGGAGTGCTCACCATGGCTTGATATTTTTAGAGTTTATTCCTCATCACAAAGGGGATGTTCTCTGATTTTTCCAAGGTCAGAAAGAATCTCTATGCTTATAACCCTAATTTTCAAGCTAAGGTGACCATTTTGTCTTATTTTAATTATAGAAATCAAAACATCATTTGAAAAATTATGAGAAAAATTTTAGTAGGTTTTTTTAGTAGGTCTCATGTGGTCAGAGAAGTCTAGGAAAAATATTATGATGCTCTAAGTCATTTTGTGAATTTCTGCAATTAATTAAATGTGAATACCTTGTATTAATTTCAATAAATTAAATACATATAAAAAATTAATAAAATTAACTCCACATTGTTCATAAAAATTGTATTTACCCACTGTTAAAATTTGAAAATTATTTGGCTTATTTTAAGCACTAAATTAGTTTTTTGAGAAAAGCTTGTATTTTTGTACAAAAATAATCATAATAAATTAAACACACTCAGAAAAATTATGAAAAGTGGTTTTCTGAGTTCCTTGTGATTAGAGGCACTTAGGAAAAATAAAATTTATATTTGGTAAATTACTTGATTTTGAGCCTTATTTTTAATTTAAAATAATTAAGAATAAATAAAAGTTTTAAAGATACAAAAATATTTCAAAATGTCCCTAACTGTTCACTGATCACTTGGGACTCAATAAAATATTTTTTCCTAATTTTCTTATGTTAAAAATAAATTTTTAAAAGCTTAAAAATGAAATTTCTTTATTTTGTCACTAAAAATAGTTATAATAAATAAATTAAAAATCACAAAAATATAAAATTTGATTCTTTGAGTTTTCTGAACTTAGAGAAGTCAAAAAAAATATAAAAAAAATATTTTTAATTAAAACACTATTTTCTATTTAAAATAAATCATGAGTTGATCTAAACTAAAATAATAATAATAGAAATGTAATTCAAAATATCATGAAATTTTACTTAAATATTTATATGACCTAAGGAATCCTATGATAATTTTATCATAAATAAAAACTTTATTTTGAGAAGTTAAATAAATCACCTTTTAAAAATTTTATTTTCTAGATTTAAATACTTATCTAAATTAAATTAAATTTTGAGAGGTCCATATATCCTCCTATAATATCCTAATTACCTCATGGATATGATACTCTAAACCTTTAAAATCATTTGATTTTCATTTAATGAGTTATGATGTGAAGTGCCCCAAGGGCAAAGTAGTAATTTCAGACTTTGGTGCCTTAATCAAAATTTAGGATTATCGAAGCGAAAATGGGTAAATTTGATCTTAATAAACATGTTTGGATGATTGAAACACAATGAGGCTAATAGGTATAAACCCATTCAATACCCTTGCACAACATCAATCCAAAGAATAATTCTCGTAATCTTCATGACCTGGAAGTCAATTAAAGATCAAATGATTTTTAAGTGATGGGCTTAAGCGGGAAGCTGATAATTTGCTTTTCTTATGCTCAAAGTTGAGGATTATGTGATCATTTAATAAAGATATATGACACTTAAATCAAAACTTTGAATACCACCATTTCACTCATTATAATTGTTAAAGTCTTGGTAGTGACACAGGTTCGATGTTTAAACCCAAGTTGATTGGATTTAGAAAATGATATGATTGGTGATTGACTTCTTTAAGCACTACAAGCCTAACTTTAACTCCGGGCACCACAATCTTAAATGACACAAACACGCCTTAAGGGCACCCACTCACATTACTTTTAAATGAAATATCAATTGACTAATCGAGTATCCTATCCTTAGGATACTTAAATTGTTAAGTATCAATGAGCAATGGGGTAGACACACTCTAGCCTCAAATGATTATTGGAACATTATGATAAGATAAAAATGAACTCAAAATATTTTAAGAGACATTCAAAATGATCTAGGGCCACACCTTGAACATTTTGAAATCTATAGGATATTTTGAAGGGCAAATTAGACTTCTCATATTTTGTTCTAAAATTATCCACTAGGATCTTCCGAGATTCAACAAAATCATAACTTGGGGTTTGGTAGCTAAACCTTCATCTACACTTACAGCTTAAGCCTTCTTGTAAAACATGCATGTACTAACCTTTTGAGAGGTACGCTTTCAAATTAATGCATTTACCTTCTTGTACTTCTTATTTCATACTTGCATGTTAAACAACGATTTCACCCTGCATGAAAACCTAAGACTACTAGGATAGCCACAAAACCAAATCCAAAACTAAAATCAACCAAGTTAAAAATCACCTCCACAACATCCACAACATTCAAAATATACAACATTCAAAATATAAGATAACTCTAAATTTAATCACAAACATCACAAACAACAATTGCAACTAAATGAAGATGTCTCTATCAGATGATTATGAATCCATTGGAGGAGGTAACCTACAGTTGCTAACGAAACTTCCCACAGTCTAAATGAAAGTAGAACTCATTAAGTTGAGTTTAGTAAATTCATTTGGACTAAGTGAATCTGATAGAAAATAGTGGTAACAGAACAAGGGCACCGTAGGATCCTAACTAGTGTCTCTCTAATCAACTTTAACATGCCCCATAAAATTTAAAGAACCATAAATGTAGGGACATTTGATTTGAAATCATAACCTGACACACTAGAAAATTTAAACTCATTATGACAAGGAGCTTGGAGCTAGCATGGTGGGCAGCACAACAATCTTTAATAGTAAAACCTGTCTACATCAGCTAAACCATTTTTTCCTTAAAATTAAACAACAAGAAATAGAATTTTGAGGTTTCTTGCATATGAAACATAAATTATCAACCTTTTCCTTAAGCTTTTTTATAGCTCTGTTGTACAATATAAGCCCAAAATTGTCTTAGGATCCCGTGGTTGTTGTTCTTCACGACCTTAACCCTCACATCTTTTAGACTATTTGTGTGATTGTTTCACACAAATGTAAGCCCTAAAAAATAAAATTGGCAATACAAATCATTTAAATATTTCTCCACAAAATTGAAGCCAAACATTATGATAGCTTGGGAAGTCGCCGATGTTCTCCTCTCTATCTATGACATCCACCAGTTCTTCCTCCTTTCGACTCTACAACAAAATGCTCCAAATTTGAGTCATTCCCCTTTCACACCTCTACGTCCGATCTCGTTGAAAAGTCCTATCTTTTTTATCTCTTTGAAGATAATAATTCCTGATTTTTATCGAGAGTTTTCTTAGGTGACCTCAGTTATCTAAGATGTAATTAACTATAAGGGCTTGCCCTTATAGGAAGCTTTTTCGAACCCAGCTTAATATAAACCCTATTTAATTTTTCATATTAAATAGGGGAATTTGTAGGCAAATAAAATGATTTTACAAAACAAACAGATGTCATATATTTCTTAGTTTATTTGTTCGAGCCTCATCCTCAAGTCTTGTGATTATGTTTTATGTTTCTGTCTTTTGAGATGGATGCATAGCTTGAGGTGTTAGTGCTCTTTCATTTAAACTATGAAAAATTTGGGATAATATAAATTAAACGCCTTTCCGAAGTGGGCGATGAGATTTCAATTCTTGCGGACGACAGCTTCTAACGGGCAACTCAACCAAAAATAGTGTCGACAGCCACCTTTATTCTTATTTTATTTTATTTTGAGTATTAGTTTGTATTGTGAGAGAAGGAAGAGAATTCAAAGGATCTTAAAGACATTTTGTGGAGATAATTTGATATAAGTGTTTATCTTTGTGACTACACTTGATTTTTTATTTTTTTTTTCTTTTTTGTGTGTATGATTTCTACTTTTTAATTTCTGTGTGGTTGTATTTTCTCCATGAATTTTGAGTAGCTCTCTTTTTCTTTTTTCTTAAAATGATAAATGATTAATTGTTTAAACGAAGTTGTGTGAAGTATATACTTCAATGTTGGAAGAAGTTGTGATGATTTAAAACCATGCACTTAATTTACATCTTGGTTTGACCTCTTGATTTGGCTAGTTAAGATGTTAATACCTATTGTGAGAACATGTAAGATCCGAGATGATTTTATCTCAGTCAACAAATGGTTGGAATTACATATTGATTTCATGAATGATAATGAAGTTCATGGGGTTGAGTGCAGAAAAATAGGAAAATATTATCTAAAGGGTATAAAATTAGAGGACTTTAGAGTATTAGGATAATGCCCCCTAATTGATTTATAATTTTAGGTTTTGATACGTGATGTTAGCCTCCAAGTGGAGGGAGAAGAGGGAACTCTAGAGTGAGAGCTAGTATCTTTCTTGCCTAGCCTGTCTTCAAGACTATTCAAACTATAGATTAACCAATGTACTTTATAGCTTCTAAGAATATTATTGTTCCTATTTGACACAACACATTTGGTATACTTCCACAACTAAATTTCAGTATTTATCACTGATTCATGATAAGGAAAAAGATTAATTACTTATATTTCTTTCATCTGGGAAGTATTTTAGTTAAGTTAATTAGTTTTTTACTTTATTTTTAAATTAAACAAAAATTACAAAAAGAATCAAACTTTCATTCCTAATTTAGCATCTTAAGTTTGAGTAAGAATATAAATTGCTAAGTATTTTTCATAAAAAACTAATATTTCCTGGGGGTTTGATATTCGGGACTTAATAAGAAAAGTTCTATATTACTTGATAACGATACATATACTTGCGTAGTATTCCATATTGAAATATTATAACTGCATTCTTATTTTCTCCATAGTGAGAAATTTACTTAAAATTTTCCTTGGACCAAGTTTTTGGCAGCCATTGCAAATTAATAATATCTATTAAGGAAATTAATCGCATACATTGCATTTTACTTCTTTCCTATAAAAAGTTGGGATCAATTTTTTGGCGCGGTTACCGAGAAAGGAAGGAAAATAAGTATTAGTAATTTGAAAAATATTTCAAAAAGAAGTTTTTCGATAACAAAATTTTTAGTAAGTCTTATTTAAAGTTTTAAGATTTATTTTAGGAATTTTGTAGTGTTATTTTTATATAATGTTTTTGTTTGTGTGTTTTTATTTTTTGCTCTATTTTATTTTATTATGTTTTATAGTAATGTCTGCATAGTTCAAGTTCTACAGGACTAGTATCTTACGATTATGAACTAGAAAGAACTATTAGAAAAATTAAAAAATATAAAAAATACTAAAAAATTTCAAGAAAGGGGAAATCAAAATAATCAAAATGTTGAAGAGTTTAGACCATTAAGAGATTATGCAAACCCTATGGTTGATGAGCTTCATAGTAGTATTGAAAAACCCAATGTAGTGGCTAATTCATTTGAATTTAAACCCATTATTATCCAAATAACATCAAATAATCAGTTTGGGGGAGCACCAATTGATGGTCCAAATTTACTTCTTGCCCCTTTTTTAGAATTATGTGCTACATTTAAATATGATAGAGTATCAGATGATATTATAAGACTTAGATTATTTCTTATTTCACTAAGGAATAAGGTTAAGATATGGTTACATTCTTTATCATCTGGATCTATCAGAACTTGGAGTGATTTACCATTAAAATTCCTCACTAAATATTTTCCACCATCAAAGACTGCAAAGCATAGAAATGATATTACATCTCTTAGTAAGTTTGAAGGGGAATCTATTTATGAAGCATGAGAACCATTTATAGTACTCTTAAGAAAGTGTCCACACCATGCTATACCAGAATGGTTAATAATTCAATCATTTTACAATGGATTAGCTGGATCTCTTAGATTTATTATCGATGCCGCTGTTGGTGGTTCATTGATGTCAAAACAATTTAATGACGCCTATGCTTTAATAGAAGAGATGGCTACCGATAATTTTTAATGGCCTTTGAAAAGGGTAAATCTTAAGAAAATAGCCAATGTTCATGAAACTGACGATTTTGCCAGGTTAGCAAATCAAGTTGCTGCAATTTTAAGGAAGTTATACCAATTTGGCATGAATTTTTCTCAACCAATTTTCATGATTAAAGAGAATTCATTAGGAAAAATAATAGATTCTCAAGCATCATTAGAAACTCTGAATGCCATAAATAACTAGTAGTATAACCCATATTCAAATTAATAAAACCCATGTTAGAAGAGCCATCCCAACTTCAATTGGAATAATACTATGGGTGGTAATAATCAGCAATGGGGAAACCATCAAGTAAACCCATTGGGAAACTAGAAGAATCAAGGGAATAGTAATTATTGACCTACTTATCCTCCAGGTTTTAATAATAATTCACAATTTAAGGAGAAGAAGTTGTTTATAGAAGAAGTGGTGTTACAAAAGGAAAATCAATTACAAAGTCGTGGAGCTACAATTAGAAATATTAAGAATCAATTTGGACAAATAGCAAATTGATTAAGTAATAGATCCTAAGGAACACTTCCTAGTAATATAAAAATAAATCCAAATGAGTAGAATAAAGAGCAAATAAATACCGTTCAACTTAGAAGTGAAAGAGAATTGGAAGGTAGAGTTCAAAAAGAGACTAAAGTAGAGAAAGAAGAGATTGAAGAACCAAAACACGATGCTCCGAAAGGTTTAAAAAGACCTTTTTTTCCACTTAAAGCTGATTTAGAAAGATCACCACCTCTATCTCCTTAGAGGCTTTGACAATAATGGTTGGTTAAGAAATTTTCAAAATTTATGGAAATTTTTAAGAAGCTTACAATTTACATTCCATTTGCTGAAGCATTAGAACAAATGCCAGGCTATGTGAATTTTAAGGAGGATATTCTTAACAAAAAAGGGAAGTTTGAAGATAATGAGACTGTTGCACATAGTGAGGAGTGCAGTGCTATAATTTAGAAGAAACTTCCTAAAAATCTTAAAGATCCTGATAGCTTAACAATTACATGTGCAATAGGAGACACATTTTTTGGGAAAGATTTATGTGAATTAGGAGAAAGCATCAACCTTATGCCATTATCAATATTTAAAAATTGTGCTTAAGAGTGTGCAGTGCTATAATTTAGAAGAAACTTCCTAAAAATCTTAAAGATCCTGATAGCTTAACAATTACATGTGCAATAGGAGACACATTTTTTGGGAAAGATTTATGTGAATTAGGAGAAAGCATCAACCTTATGCCATTATCAATATTTAAAAATTGTGCTTAAGAGTAATAACCCCTACTACTATAACTATGCAGTTAGCAGATAGATGAATAACATATTCTAAATGAGTTATAGAAGATGTCCTAGTGAAAGTGGATCATTTTATCTTTCCTATTGATTTTGTTGTGCTAGTTATGAAGGAAGATAAAGAGATACCTATCATTTTGGGGAGACCTTCCCTAGCCAATGAAAGACCAATGATAGATGTGCTAAAAGAAGAATTAATTATGCATGTCAATGATTAAAGAATTACATTTAATATTTTCAAATCAATAAAGTACCCTGTAAAAGGTAAAGATGATGAATGATATAGAATGGATGTGATAAGATATTTAAGTGAATGTCATTCTAAAACAGCTTATGAAGATAAATTTGATATGAAAGAGTTAGAATGCGAGCAAGAAGAGGAATTAGATCAACATGAAGATTTATATAAGGAAGATTCAAGTTATGTTCGAGAAAGTTTTGAAGTTTTGGACACAACAGAAAAAGAAACAGCTTTTGGTCCATCGATTGAAAAATCTCTTGAGCTTGAGTTAAGTTGCTTCCTAACCATTTGAAGTATGCTTTTTTAGTTGATTCCTCTACATTACCTATTATAATTTTCTTGAAATTAACTACTGAAGAAGAAGATAGTTTGATGAAAATCTTAAAGAATTATAAGAAAGCCTTTTGATGGACAATTACTGATATAAAAGGAATCAGTCCTTCAGTTTGTATGCATAGAATTCATATGGAAGAGAACTGCAAACCCAAGACTGATCCTCAAAAAATGTTGATTCCTTTTATGAATTAAGTTGTTAATAAATAAATTTTAAAGTGGTTAGATGATGGAACTATCTACCCTATTTCAGATAGTGCATGGGTTAGTTCAATTCACCGCGTTCTTAAGAAAGGAGGAGTGACTGTCACTTTGAATGAATATAATGAGTTAATACCAATAAGACAAGTTACAAGATGGAGAATATGCATTGATTATAGAAAATTAAATCTTGCAACATGAAAAGATCATTTCTCACTACCCTTTCTAGATCAGATGTTGGATAGACCAGCTAGGCATAAATACTTTAGGCTTTTGGATGGATATACTAATTAACACCAAATACAAATAGCTCCCGAGGATCAAGAGAAAATAACTTTTATCATTCCTTATGATACATTTGCTTTTAGAAGAATACCCTTTGGTTTCTGCAATGCACTTGCTACATTTCAAATATGTATGATGGCTATTTTTCGTGATTTAATTGAAAAAGGATTTGAGGGTTTTATGGATGATTTTTTAGTGTTTGGAACTTCATTTGACTCATGTCTAGAACATCTATTAAAATTTCATAAGCGCTGTGAAGTAACAAATTTATTCCTTAATTGGGAAAAATGTTAATTAATGATAGCAGGAGGAATAGTTTTGGGACATTAAATTTCAGGAAATGGTATGGAAGTAGACCCTGCAAAAATTTGAGTGATCCCTAATTTACCTTACCCAACAAGTGTAAAGGAAATTAGGTGTTTCTTAGGACATGCTGCATTCTACAGGCAATATATTAAAGACTTTTTAAAAATTGCTAAGCCTCTATTCCATTTATTTGAAAAAGGTGTAATTTTCAATTTTGATGATGAGTGCCTAAATGGTTTTGAATTATTAAAGGAAAATTAGTCATTGCAGCAATTATTATTGCACCATATTGGGAAAAATCTTTTGAATTAATGTGTGATAATAGTGATGATGCTATTGGAGTTGTTTTAGTACAAAAGCATGATAAGATTTTCAAAGTTATCTACTATGCTAGTAGAACTTTTAATGAAGCTCAAATTAATTATACAACAACTGAGAAAGAGTTATTAGCTGTAGCATATTCTTTTGATAAATTTAGATCATAATTGATTGGAACTAAATGTAATGTGCATACAGACCATTCTGTTATTAAGTATTTAATGAAAAAGAAGGATGTAAAACCTAGATTAACACGATGTGTTCTTCTTTTGCGA
Source organism: Phalaenopsis equestris (assembly GCF_001263595.1). Classification (NCBI taxonomy): domain Eukaryota; kingdom Viridiplantae; phylum Streptophyta; class Magnoliopsida; order Asparagales; family Orchidaceae; genus Phalaenopsis; species Phalaenopsis equestris. The sequence continues at coordinate 19,563 of NW_018251961.1, read as the reverse complement.
GAATTTAAGTTTGAAATACAAGATAGGAAGGGAATTGAGAATCAAATTGCTGATCATCTGTCCAAGCTTGAATTAAAAAGCCATTCTATTTTGAAAAAGAGATTAATGAAAAATTTTCAGATGAAAAATTGTTCAATATTAATGAATGGCGTGTTCCATTGTATGCAGACATTATGAAATTCATTGTTAATGATATTATACCTTATGAAATGACATACCAATAGAAGAGGAAATTTTTATTTGAAGCTAAGACTTATTTTTAGGATGATCCATTTTTGTATAAACAAGGGAAGGATATTATTACTCAAAGATGTGTGCCTTTAGAAGAAACTTATGAAATTATCCAAAAATGTCATAATTTTAATTTTTGGAGATATTTTGGTGTTGATAAAATAACATAAAAAATTTTATAATCTCAATTTTATTGGCCTACATTTTTTAGAGATGTTAATACTTATATTAAAATTTGTGATCGATGTCAATGAGTAGGCAATATTTCTTGGAGGAATGAGATGCCCCTCAATTATGCGTTAGAAGTTGAGATATTTGATTTTTGGGGACTAGATTTCATGGGACCATTTATACCATCTATCATAAATTTATATATATTGTTAGCATTAGATTATGTATCCAAATGGATAGAAGTTGTTGCTTTACCTTGAAGTGATGCTCAAAGTGTTGCAAAGATTTTAAGAGTGAATATAATTTGTAGATTTGGGACGCCGAGAGTGATCATAACGAACGAGGGAAGTCATTTCATAAATGCAAAAATAGAGAAATTATTCAAGAAATATCATATTAAACATAAAATTGCTACTGCTTATCATCCCTAGACAAGTGGTTTAGCTGAATTATCCAATCATGAAACTAAAAAAATATTCAAAAAATCTATAAATCCAACTAAAATGGATTGGTCAGCTAAACATGACTATGCTCTATGGGCTTATAGGACTACATACATAACACGTATAGGAATGTCCCCATACTGGTTATTATTTGGGAAAGCATGTCACTTACTTGTTGAACTTGAGCATAAGGCATATTGGGCGATTAAGGAATTTAATTATAATTTGAAAAAAACTGGTGAGAAAAGATTATTGCAATTAAATGAGCTTGAACAAATATGGAATGAATCTTATGAAAGTGCTAAGATTTACATGATTTACAAAGAAAATATGAAGATGTGGCATGTTCGAAGGATTCTGATAAAAAATTTTCAGCCAGGGAAACATGTTATGCTTTATAATTCAAGGTTATGTTTATTTCCAAGCAAACTTACGTCTGGTGGATGGGGTCATTTGTTGTGATTAAAGTTTATCCTTATGGAGCTATGAATATTAAAGATCATAAGACTAATAAATAATTCAAAGTGAATGGTCACATGTTGAAACCCTACTTTTTAGGTGACCCAAGATAAATTAAATGATTTTATGATGTTGTGTCAACCAGAATAAGCATTGGTTACATCCGAGTGATGTCGTAAAACTAAGCGCTCTGTATGAAGCACCCCATAGTTATTTGTGTATTTATTTTAATTATTATGTTGTTGTGGGTGATTTACAAAATTTTGGTAATATTTTGATTTTATATTAAGTTAGTAATAATTTTAAGACCTTTAAAAATGACTTAAAAATGTTTGAATGAATGGTTGGATGTTAATTTGACATGTGCTAAATTGAGCACTGGCGTTTTAGCGCCAAGATCTGACCATTAAGCATGACAGTTAAAAACATGTGCAAATTTTGATTTATGGAAGCTCTAAACTAAATATTTGTTGGCTTGAGCATGTAAGAAAAGTTTTAAGATGTGCCTAAGAGTTATGGGGGAGTTTTATGCCTATAAAAAAGGGCTTATGAGTAGAAATCTCACCACACCTTCATTTAACCTTAAATTCTAAGTGAAAAAGAGAGAATCTTGAAAAAATGTCATCTTGGGAGAGCGATTTGAAGAATATTGAGGAAGTAATGAGAAAGAATTTTATTAGTCAGAGTGCACAAGAGATGTATAATAGTTTTCTTGCCATTTGTATTGAAGGAATAACGTAGAAGATCACTATGATTGAGGCTAACTGGCTTCACTTAAAGCAAAAGTGATGGAAGTTAATGCACATCCGGATCATATGGGATGGCAACTAAAGATGTAATTTAGCCATACCAGTTTTATAGAAGAAGTGGATAAGGCCATGTATCTAAAGAACAAATGGATTGAAGAAGTTTCAAACAGAGTTATTAACCATCTTCTGTTACTTTAGATATAAATTTGAAATGCTGAAGGAGAAACTAACCATAAACCATAGACCATAATTTGTTCCGTCAACTAGAGAATGAAATTAAGTTCATGATTAAGTTCTTTGTTTAGTGTTTTGAGAACTTAATGTTGTCTTTTAATGTTAAGAGTGTTTTAATGTGTTTTTATGTGTTAAGTCTGTTTAGAGTCTGTGTTAGGAATTTTCTCTTCCAAAACTTTTTGGATTGACATTTTATGTATTTAAAAATGTTTGCAATCATTTGTGAATAAATTTAAATATTTTTTTGTTAAAAATTTTATGTATTTAGTAGCGAATTGAATTAGCTTAAATTGATGAAATTTTCAGTTAGAAGAAAGTAAGAAGGAAGATAATAGTATATAGAATGTTTTTGAGACCATAGAGGGTTAGTTGACCTAGGCTACAGTGCATTTCACTTAAATGGGAAAAATAAAAATTGTGCGTTAGCGCCTAAGCTCAAAATCACGTGCTTAAGCACGTACTAAACTAATAGACTGGTGCCTAAGCGCCAACCATTCACGCTTAAGCGTCGGTTCATGAAAACAGGTTCGCAAATGGTTCATGAAAACAGGTTTGCAAATGGTTTTAAGTGAATTTTGGGTCCAAAAATCTTCATTTTTTCCCCAACTTCTTCTTCTTCCCTTGATTTTTCATGATTTCTAGGCTAGGGCATCACCTATTTTGAAGATTTCTTGGTGAATTCAAGCCAAATTTGTTAGACTTAATCTTCTTGAGGTAAGAGATTCACTTCTATGCAAAAAATTATGATTTTCACCAAGTGTTTTTAGCACAATTATAATCTACCCAAAAATCACGATTCATGGTGAAAATTTTGGAAAAATTGATGGAATATGCATAGATTTGTTAGTTTAAGCTTTCATGAGTTGTGTTTTATGATTTGGAGGTGATTGTTGGATTTATTTTGAATTTTATATAGATTTTTAGAAAATGGCACCAAGAATGAAAAGAAACAAAGGAAAAGCTTTGTTCGATTTGAGTAAATTTGGTAGTTTGGGAGCTGAGGATCTGTACAGTGATGCTTTACATACAAGGAAACTAATTCCTGGGAGATGTTTCAGAAGTAAAGTAGGAGTCATGGAGGAGTAGATTGTTAGCCGCTATTGGGAGCAGTTCAGTTATTTTCTTACCGTCGTCGTGATCTCTGTTTTGTGAGAGTTCTATGCGAACCTCTTGGAGGCTGATGAAGAAGGATTCATAGTGAGGGGAAAGACAATACCATTTTCTCCTGAGGTAATTAATCACTTTTATCATCTGCCTCCTAGTACTTTCTGTTTTTATGCAAATTATAGTCCTAGTGAGGAGGAGTTACACGAGATTATATCATTTTTAATTGATCAAATTTACTAAGATTCTTATCTTATTCAATTTTCCCCCTAAAAATCACCACCCAAATAATTTATAAATAAAATAACAAGTGATAATTACCCCATTCTTAGGTTTGGCTAGAACATAAGTTCATTGAGCATATGGGTATGAGAATGATGAGTTATTAAGCAATATAATGATTCTGAATGAACTTGAAACTTTTCAAGAGATTGTGAGATGTCCTGGGCCCGGTCCCGGGATCTTTCTCATACTCTTTCAGATATCTTGAAGCACGACTAAACTCATTATGCCTTACCTGAGAAATCATCTATGCACTTAAATAAATAGGACCCACCATGTTGTGACATAGGATTTGTAGACCTATGATAAACCTATCTATAAGCTTTACTTTCTTGTAAATTATAAATGTTTAATGCATAAGATATTAAAGTTTTAGGTGGGAGAACGAGAAGACTCGACCGGTATGCTTTCATAGTTACAGTATCTTTTTCTTGCACTTTCTTTACTGTACTTTTTTTAAATAACAATGTCACCCTGCATGTAAAAATTGAAACCTTTAGGATAGCGACCAAAACTGAAACCAAAACTAAAACAAACCAAGATCAAATCCACCACCATAACAGTCAAATTATAAGACAACTCAAAATTTAATCACAAACAAAATAAAAAAAATTAAAACTAAATTAAAATGTCTCTGTCAAAAGATCGGGAATCCCTGAGAGGATGTAACCTATGGTTGCTAACAAGATTTCCCACGGCCTAAGTGAAAGTATGGAACTCATTGAGTTGAATTTAGTGAATTCATTTGGACTTAGTGAAATCCAAAGAGAATAGTGGTACCTGAATGAGGCAACCGTAGGATCCTAACTGGTGTCGCTCTAATCAAATTTAACATCACCCATAATATTTAAATAACCATAAAAAAGGGACATTTGATTGACATCATAACTTGACACATTAGAAAACTTAAACTTTCTATGTCCAGGAGCTTGGAGCTAGCATTATGGGCAGCAAAACCATCTTCAATACAAAAGCATGTTTAAACCAGCTAAACCATTCTGTAGAACTAAACAGCCTAGCCATAGGACTTTGAGGTTATTTACTTATGCAACATAAATCTTCAACTTATCTTTAGGACTTTGGATAACTCTACTATGCAATTTAATCCCTAACTCACTTTAGGATTCTGAGGATGTTGTTCGTCACGACTTAAACCCTCATATTTTCCAGGCCATTGTGTGGATGTTTTGCACAGATGTAAGCCTTAATTAATAAAATTGACAGGATGAAACACTTAGATATTTCTCCTCTAAATTGAAGCAAAACAGTAGGATAGCTTGGAAAGTCACCGAGGTTCTCCTCAGGATTCTTGACATCCTTCAGTTCCTCTTCCTTTGGAATCTAGAAATAAATGTTCCAAGTTTGAATCATTCCCCATTCACACCCCTTCGTCCAATTTATTTGAAAATTCCTATCCCTTTGAAATTCTTGAAGAAAATATCTCCTGATTTTTATCGAGTTTTTTCTTAGGTGACTTCAATTATCTAAGATGTAATTAACTATAGGGGCTTACCCTCATATGAAGCTTTACCGAACCCAGCTTATTATAAACCCTATTTAATTTTTCATATTAAATAGGGGAACATGTTGGTTTATAATAAAATGGTTTCGTAGACCAAACAAACGTCATATATTTCGTTGTTTATTTGATCGAGCCTAACCCTCAAGTCTTGTGTTTATCTTTTCGGATAGATACATAGCTTAAGGTGTAGTGTGTGTGTGTGTGTAAATTAAAATGTCCCTCTGAATCAAGCGACAAGATTTCCATTCCAGTGACCGATAGTTTCCATAGGACGAGCCCCCCTAAAATTATGCCGACAGGTTTTTGTGACTCCCTTAGGGAATAGCTTCTCTCTCCATATTAATTAGGGAATATTATCTTCATACATCGGTAATGTGTCCATGTCCCTTGTGGACAAAATTACCCTTCGTCCATTGGCATACTTCACTCATTTTTTTATTGAGTAAGTATAGTCAATTCTTCAAGACTTCAGGAACATCTGCTCAATCACCTTTGAAATGAGAGGTTGACGAGTTCATTAAGACTTTTATCTCTTGTGTGGGGTTGGATCCCAATAAGTGTGTTGGTGGACTACTTCCACCTTGACATTGTGAGTTGTAAAGTCGGTCCCACACTAGGTTCTAAACTTTAGTTTCCTTTTCATGTCTTTTCTAGTTTGGTTTGCTACTTTGCTAATTAAACCAAATTTTGTCATGCTGCATTTGTTCTTTAACCTTCCTTATGTAATTCATTAAATCCTTCTACTTTAAAACTACTTTTACTAAATCTTAAAACCTTCACAAACTAAAAATAAAAGAAAGACTTGCCCAGTCTACGGATCGGCCTTTGTTAATTCTTTTTACTGTTTGCACTAGAATTGCAAGGTGTTGGCCAAATAACCAAACCTAGAGCTCTCCTTTTAAAGCTGCTGCAATGACATTCCTTACGCTCACTTTCTCCTGCAACTTGTCAACTAGCCAAAGTGCTCGCAATGTCACTCCCACCATCAAGTTTGGAATTGGATTCTAAGAACTGAAAGTTGTACTAAGAAAGGCCCCGTTCATCATAATGAATGTCACCACTTCAAAAGTTTAGAATCCTATGGTTGAATTTGATCTGAAATGTCTACAACACATCCCTTCTTACAAGAAGATGAAAACTGTCACTCCCCTGGCACCTGCCAAATCTGTTGTTCCCTTTTCTGCTAAAGAAAAGGACATTATGATCACAGGAGATGAAATTGAAGAATTTATTATCTCGCCATCAGTATTTGAGATCGACTCAAGTTCAAAATTTGTGCCACTGACTCAATACCAGAGAAAGAACCAGAGCCGAAAAGCTCGGAGTGCAACTAAGCCCTAAATTATAGAAAAAAGTACTGGAAAATGTGTTTCCTCACAAGGAGGAACTTGGATTACTAGAGACCTCTCCGCTTCTACGAGGGAATAGGTTTCACCCACTGATGAATACTAATGGATATGAGAGTATTCAAGGGATTGTTGTTGCCTTACCAACACTTCATGGTCATAGTGAGGAGAGGGAGAAACCCACTCCAACATCTAAACTCTGCACTGTGACCCAGACATTTACAACTAAAAAAGGATGTTCAGTGGTCAAATAGATTAAACAAGTGGGATGTGCAGCATTCTCTCAAATGAAGAAAGAAATTTAGAAAGATGTCATGACTGCCTAACAATCCCATAAGTCAACTGAAGCTTTACCAACACATATTCAGGTCAGGTTCCGTCAAGAAAGTCAAATTAATATTGTCATTACTATTGTTGATTTTGTTACCTTTGCTACTCCAATGTATGTAAGATGTCGACCGGTTAAGTCACGTTTGGGACTGACAATTCAACCAGTTGTTACCCATAAAAATGCCCCGAAAGGGAAAAGATAAAGAAGTTACCCGATATTGTGTTTGGTTTGCACTACGGGGAGCTTGCTTCTCTCTGACATGTTGATGCCTCTATTGGGACACCCCGTCTCAAGTCATCATCATTGAAAGAGAAGGTGTGGGTAACCAAACTTGCCATACCAATATGGTATAGTGAGCCCACAGGGTAGAATGGCGGAATGAAACAAAAGCTTGAAGTATCCAATATCGTTGGAGCTATTGCTCCAAAATTTGATGAACAAAGGGAGGATGTTCAAGAAAATCCTCCAGATCTTAAAAGGATTCAGGAGGTGATAATTGAAGAGAAAGTCAAAAAGCTCAGGGCTGAGATTTTCTAGTTAGCCAAAGAAAATGGTGTAACCATTAATGACAATGATGAAGATTTTTATTTCAACAATTATCTCAATGAAGATTTCATGGATGTTCATGTCAACAAGATGAGCTACTTCATCTACATGTGATGCCCAACTTCTTGTCGAAGGGAACGCCGTAAATGATTTGCACAGGGCTACTTTCTTAAGAGATGAAGAAATTAGTCAAATGGAAAAGAGAATGGATGAGATGGCCGCCACCATGGCTGTCATGGCTACAGTTAATAGACAATCCCAGTCACAGCAGGTAGCTTCTCTAGGGGTTAACTAGCCTGAAAAAATTCATATTACTGATGAATGAAAAGAAGTTACCTCCGCTAATGGAGACAACAACAAAAGAAAGATTCCTCACCAAGTATCATACTAGATAAAGATATTAAACAATTGGTCAAACAACAAGTTCGGGAGGCTTTAGCCTAATCTAAGGGTGGTGCATTAATTTTGAGGGGTAGACCTAACCCGTAGGAGTATGATGCCGTACAATACTCTAAGGATTTTGTGTCACCAAAATTTAAGACATTGGACGAAACTGGAAATTCAAGGCAACATATAGCACATTTCCGAGCCAGTTGTGGCAACACTGGAGGAAATGAACCTTTGGTCTTTCGATAATTTGTCAAAAGCCTGTCATGAATTACATTTGATTGGTATGTCGTGCTACCCAATGGATCGGTCAAGATATTTACCGAGTTAGACCAATTGTTTCTAAAGAGGTTTGTTAGAGCACAACATCATGTTCCTATTGGAGATCTCGTAGTAGAGAGGCAAAAGCCCATTGAGACCTTAGTGGATTACAACTTGAGGTGGAGAAACCTTAGCATGAAATGTGAACCTCAACTACAAGAACAACATGCAATTGATATTCTACTCAAAGGCATCTATGGGCCAATAGCTTTGAAGCTCGAGGGACTCACCATCACATCCTTCAAGAAGCTGCTAAGCAAAGCCAACAGTTTACAAGAGGAAGTTAAACATATGGATTCCCAAGAGAAAGCAGAGAAATCTAGGACAACCAGAGCATTTGAAAAGAAGTCCGGGATAGTGGCAACAATGGATAAGGAAAACAATCGATGAGGATACAGGAAGAACATTCTCACCAAAGTTGCCAGCAATTGTTACAGCATGCCCAGTAACAAACACAATAGTATGGCCAGTATAGCCAGCAATCATATCAGGGAGGAGCGTACCAAGCAAAAGGTAGAATGGGTCTGACTCTTTCAGAGTGAAAGAGGAGGGTATATTCTTTCAAAGATGAGGCTATGCCGAAGATGTTCAAAAATTTAATGAAACAGCCAGAGTTCAGATTGTCAGAACCTAAGAAGCCCGAAGAAATTGATAAGAAGGAGTATCAATTCACGAGCATAACATGGTTCTATCATCTTTACATCAATGCATCAAATATTTGAAAGAATGGTAAGAACATTATATTAAAGGGGATTTACAAAGGGGATTTACAACCGTTCTTAGTTCATGAAGTGGGCATTCATGAAGACACCGCCTACTATGCACCTCCAGAGAAGAATATCTTTTCCCGTGAAATTCTTTCAAATGAAGTAAAACGTTCAAAAGAATCAGTAAGGAGAAGTCATTCAATTCCACTTTGACAATCTACTATCATCTCTTCATAATCAGGTGGTAGAGGGTCTTTAGTCCATACGCCCGAGATTGAGGTCGGTGATGTGGATGAGGAAGAACCAACAAGATTGTTGAACGGACTAGGCTAACCATCAACATTGACATGGAAGAATGTTTTGATGAAGAAAGCTTAGAGGAAGAAATGATGATGATAAAATAAAAGAAACCTCAATACGAGATCTCCTTAGAAGATGTGGAGAAAGGCAAATATGAGTTGATGTATGATTGGATCACCTACTATGTGAATGCCATGAACCTTACTCCAATCAACCCTCAAAAGGGTGAGATTTTATAGGTCAAGGAAGTCCGTAGTGTTGGTTTGAAGCCGATCAAGTTTTGTCGTGCTTCCCTTTTTACTAGTCTTGAAAATCACGTAAATTTATAAGTGGATTCTAATGAATTATTATAATTACCTTTTTGTTACTTTTCTCCTTGTGTACAAAAGTTAATTCAATAGGGGTATGAGCCAAAATAAATGCCAAAAGATAAGCTACAACTTTTTGAAAAATTATGGATGGTTAAAAGTCAAACTCCTAATTCTAAAGAAGGTATTGGATTTGGTACTATAGGACAATTCGATGATTCAAAATTTTGATGTTTGTTACTAGTGAATGGGAAGGGGATTGCCTCGATACAGAAGATGACTCTTAAGATCAATTAATATGTGATGCTCCACCAGAATTTGAAGTAGAAATTAAGTTAACAGTGGATGAATTAAAAGAAATTAACCTCGGGACTGAGGAGCAGCCCCGACCCACCTTTATAAGTTCTTTACTCGATGAGGAAGAATACATAGAATTAATCTAATTATTATTGAAATTTAAAGAATGCTTTGTTTGGACTTATGATGAAATGTCAGGGCTATCAGAAGAAGTTGTAGTACATAAGCTCAGCGTGGAAAAAGATATGACCACAGTAAAACAAGCTCCTAGAAGAATGCACCTCGAGATAGAACAAGATGTCATTACCAAGGAGAAGTTAATAGATGCTAACTTTGTAAGAGAAGAGCAATACCTTACATGGTTAGCCAATATTGTACTAGTTAAGAAGAAAAATGGACAATTCTGCGTATGTGTTGACTTGAAAAATTTAAACAAAGTGTGTCCAAATGATGAGTTTCTGTTATCGATGCCAGAGTTAATGGTGGACTTCGCATTGACACATTAGATTTTCTCATTTATAGATGGATCTTCAAGTTACAACCAAATCAAAATGGCTCCAAAAGATACATCACTTACAACATTCAGAAGGCTGGTCGGGACTTTCTGCTACACAATGATGCCATCAGGGTTAAAGAACGTCTGTGCAACATATCAACGAGTAATGATGAAGATATTTGATGACCTCATTCACAACCAAGTGGAGTGTTATCTGGAGGATTTCTCATTGAAATTAAACATAAAATAGACCATTTGTACGATTTGAGGGTCGTGTTCGAACGATTATGATAATATAATCTCAAGTTGAATCCCTTAAAGTGCGCCTTCGACGTCACCTAGGGAAAATTTTTAGGATTTGTTGTCTGTCATTCGGGAATCAAGATTGCTGCAGATAAGATTAAAGCTATCTTGGAAATTCCTTCTCCCAATACCTTGAAACAACTACGTTCCTTTCAAGTAAAACTAGCATATCTGAGACGATTTATTCTAGTCTCTCAGGTAGGTGTCAGCCCTTTTTGACATTAATTAAAAGGGATGCAAATTTGTTTGGAAAGAGAAATGCCAGCGGGCCTTTGAGGGAGTTAAAAAATAATTAATGACACCTCCTATTTTGGCAGCCTCTATCATGGAAAACTTGTTGATACATTATATAGTGGCCTTAGACAACTCTCTCAGAGCCCTGTTGGCTCGGGTCAATGATGAGGTTAAACAAAATGCAAACTACTTGAGTCGCCACCTAATACCGACGGAGGTAAACTATCTGCCTATTGAGAAGAATTTTCTAGCTTTAATTTTTGCTGCCCAAAAGATTAGGCATTACATGCTTTCTCATAAAATTACACTTATTTCAAAAGTCAATCTGTTACAGTATTTTGATGACCCGACCAACACTTTCCGAAGGTTTAGCAAGGTGGTTGATGATTTTACTACAATTTAATATAAGTTTTGTTCCTCTCTACGCTATCAAGGGACAGATTTTAGCATATTTTATTGCAGCACACCCACTTTCAACTGGGTCCCCACTCAATGATGAATTGCTAGATGAACAAATTTTACAAGTAGAGCCGTCCAGTGCCAGACATTAGGAAATGTACTTTGATGGGGCTTCTTAAGCCATAAAAGATAAAAGATCTGAGATAGCTATGCCAGGCAAAGCATAAATTGGTCTGATTTTCATCACACCAGATAAGGGCATGTTGAGATTCTCCTATCAACTGATATCACCGTGCACCAAAAAAGAAACAGAATATGAAGCGTTGATCGTCAGGTTGGAATTGGCAATCTCAATGGATATAACAGACATTGTTATCTATGGTGACTCACAACTCATCCTCCAACAATTTATCGGACAATAAAAGATTTTTAAATTAAGGAAAGCAGGATACCACTGATACCTAATGAAGTTGAAGGAACAATTTCCCAAGGTGACTCTATATAAGATTCCTCAAGGAGATAAAGCCCATGCTGACGTTTTTTAGGAAAACTTGCTAAGGAACTGGCTTGTCCATTGGAGGATTCCATAGACATTACAATACAAGGACATTAGGTTCTATGTTGAATCAACTTTAATAATCTACATAAGCTTGAAAAAGAAGATGGAATGATGATCCCAGTCACTGACATCAATGAAGATTTGCGTATACCATTAACAGAATATTTGCAAATTGGAAGGCTGCCAGAAGATAAGTTTGAGGCATATCACATAACAAGAAGGGCTATGTCATATGCTCTCGTGTGAGATATTCTCTACAGGAGATCATTTGATCAAATGTGGCTACGATGTCTGAGCAAAGTAGAAGCATAAAATACTGTTAAAGAAATACATGTCAAATTGTGTAGAGTTCACCAATCAGGGCAAACGATAAAGATGAAGATTAAAATACTCAAATATTGTTGGCTGACAATAATATTCGATTGCATGGATTCAGCTAGAAGGTGTCACCTTCGTCAACTGGATGGGGTGGCCTTACACCAACCCCCGAATGTACTACTCCTACCTATCGCCTCATGGCCATTCAAGTGTTGGGGCATAGACATAATAGGTTCGATAGACACTCCATCCTCTAAGGAACATAGATTAATTCTTTCCACTACAGATTACGTCTCCAAGTGGGCAGAGGAAGTGCCATTATGAGAGGTTACAACAGAGCATGTTTTGCAATTTTTCAAAAGTCAGATCATCTACTATTTTAGTGTACCCTGCAGAGTGATTTCTGTAACGGAACAACCTTTAGGAGTACAAAGATCAACAACTTGGTCTAATGACATGGGATGGACTGGAGGTACTGTACAATCAACTAACCTAAGGCAAATGGATTGGCCGAGTCCTTCAATAAAATGCTTGTGTAGATTCTAAAGAAGATATTGGAAGAAAACAAAAGATAATGGCGTAAAAAACTACTAGAAACTTTATGGTCCTACCGAACAATGTTCAGAAATCCCACTAAATGTTCACCCTACGTGCTTGTGTACGGGTCTGAGGCCGTACTACTGCTAGAAGTTTAGACACTATCTCTCAGAGTCGCAGTTGCTAACCAAATTACAATTGAATGAAGCAAGGGTCTGAAGTATTCGACATCGTCACAGTTATTGCTACCAAGTTGGATGAGTAAATCGAGGATGTTCAGCAGAGTCCCCCAAATCTTAAGATGATATAAGAATCAATAATCAAAGAAAAGGTTGAGAAGCTCAGAGTCCATGTTTCTGAGTTAGTACGATAACATGGGATTTTTGTTGATGATTATGATGAAGACTTTGACTTTAACGACTATCTCGATGAAGACTTCATGGATATTTATGTCATCGAAACTAGAGTCATTGTATCTACATGCGATGCCCAACCTCTTATTGAAGGGAAAGTCATAGATAATCTGCATAAGGTTATTCTACTATGGAATGAGCAAATCAGCCAAATGGAGAAAAAGGTGGAAGAGATGGCCACTTTCATGTCTGTCATGGCTACAATTCACGGATAGTCTCAAGCACAACAGTTAGCCTCTACAGAAGTCAATAATTTAGAGATTGTACATATCATCGATGAAAGAAGGGAAGTTGCCTCGGCTAACAGAGATGATCAACAGAAGAAGGATTCTCCATCACACATCATTCCAAAAAAAGAATTTAAATGAATGTATGAACAAGTTTAGGAGGCCTTAGCCCAATCTAAGGGTGATGCATTGATTTTAAAGGGTAGACCCTACCCGAAGGAGTTCTATGTCGTACCCTACCCTAAATATTTTGTGTCACCAAACCTTAAGATATTTGATGGGACTGGAAATCCTAGACAACACATTACATATTTTTGAGCCAGTTATGACAATACCAAAGGTAATGAAGCCTTTCTTTTCCATCAGTTTGTTAGTAGCTTAAGGAATAACATTTGATTGATATGCTGAGTTGCCTAACAAATCAGTGAAGAAGTTCTCCGAATTAGAATATTTGTTTGTAAAGGATTTGTTGGAGCGCAGCATCATGTTTCTATTGGAGATCTCCTAGTAGAGAAGCAAAAGCCTAATGATACTCTAGCAGATTATATCTTAAGGTGGAGAAACCTTAGCATGAAATGTGATCCTCATCCTCAGCTACAGGAACATCCAGGAACATCATGCAATTGAGTTTCTACTCAAAAGCATCCATGGGTCAGTAGCTTTCATGCTTAAGGGACTCACAATCAAGTCCTTTAAGAAACTACTTAGCAAAGCTAGCAATCTACAAGAAGAACTTAAACACATGGATTCTTAGGAGAAATCAGAAAAGACCAGAATAACCTGAATATTCGAGAAGAAGTCCGGGATAGTGACAACAGTTGATAAGGGAAAGAAACCAATGAAGATACAGGTAGATCATTCTCATCAAAGTTCCCAGTCATCATCATAGCATGCTCAGCAAGGAATACAACAACAGGGCCAGTTTAGCCAGTAGTCTCATCAAGGAGGATCATATTGAACAGAAAATAAGAAGGGTCTAACCCTTTCTAAGTGACATAGCATGATATATTCCTTCAAAGATGAAGCTGTTATTCCTTCAAAGATGAAGCTGTACCCAAAATGTTCAGAAGTATAATAAAGAGGCCTGAGTTTGGATTATCGGATCCAAGGAAACCTGAGGAAGTTAACAAGAAAGATCAGCCTAATTATTGCCCATACCACAAAATGCTTGGACATACTATAAAGGAATGTTTTGTATTCAAGGACCAAAATGCTTGGACATACTATAGAGGAATGTTTTGTATTCAAGGATTGGATGAAAAAAAATCTTAAAGATGGAAATATAACAATCCCAAAAGAATATTTAAAAGAACCTGAAAAATATTTGTAAATATGATTTTGGCCGAGCCAATCACTCTGATAAATCCAAATTCAGAGAAAGATGGATGGAGTACAGTTTGGAGCAAGTCATCCAAGAAGATACTGGATCAGATTCAAAATACTTTACTATAAACAACCGTTTAGAGTCTACAGCCTGCTCAGCCCAAGATGGAGATTTTGTCAGAAAAATTATCGCAACCAGAAGAGAAAGAAATGAATGACGTCATGAAGACCAATAGCGCAGGGAGGTGGGATAGGGGCTACCTCTGTTAGATTGGTTGCCTCAGATTTGGGGAAGAAAATCCTCAAACCCCTGACCATGTATGATTATCTTTTGGCCCACATCGGGGTGAGTATAATGATTATATATTTTGGCTACATTTTAACTATTTCTAGAGATAACGTAATTGACTTTGCTCAATCTAACTCTGATCTCAATTCCCAAGTCAATCCTTAAATCATACTTAAGTCTGATGAGCCTGTTAACCAAAATAAAGAAGATATCGACGATACCGGTTACCATAGCACCGGGATTAAGGAGCCAATCCTCAAGCATCACGACACACCACTCACCATCAACTTGGATCTCCTTGATGAAGAAGAAGAGAGACAAAAAATTTTGCCTACAACATCTCAGGAAGAAAAGAATCATCGAGATAAACCTAAGGAGCGGGAAAGTGTTACCCCCGAGCACAACTCCGATGGATAAAGGAAAGAAAATTGTAACTCAAGAAGAGCTACCTCCACCTCTGTCAGTGGAAAAGCCACAGAACCAAGTGAAAATCGGAGGATTATATAAAGTGGATTATAATGTGCTAGCTTATCTTAGGTCGTTATCAGCCAAATTAAGCATCTATGATGCTTTGATCCTATCAAAAGAGATGAGAGAGTCCCTGGTTACAACCTTGCTTGACCTAGAGATTTGCTTAGCTTAGTTGGCCACTACATCCTCCAAAAAACTTTGCTTATTAAAAGAACAGCCTGGGATATATTTCACAAATGAAGACTTGTTGCTTGGTACCGCCGACCACAACCGACCGCTCTACATCTCTGTTAATATCGGCAGATTTGTATTGTCTAGACTTTTAGTGGATCTGAGAGCTTCAATTAACCCGATGAGTCTACGGACATTAGCATATTTTGATATTGAAGCTCAAGAGCTTACAACTGATAAAATGATGTTAAGGTGATTCAACCAAAAGGGACAAAGGGCCCTTCGATCGATTACATTGTTAATGAAAATCAGAGAACTAGTAACAACCAAGAAATTTCATATCTTCAATCCAAGACCACTTTCAATTCTTTACTTGGTAGACCGTGGATTCATGAATACAACATGGTTCTGTCATCTCTACATCAGTGCATCAAATATTATAAGGAAGGACAAGAACTTTGTATCAACGAAAATTTACAACCATTTTTAATTCAGGGAGTTGGCATTCATGAATACGCTGCCTACTTTGTGCCTCCATAGAAAACTATCTTCTGTCATGAAGTTGTGAGAAATAAAAGTTAATATTTAGAAGGATCTCAGGGAAAAAGCCATTCAGCTGCGTTTCAACACTCTATCACCACTCTTTCGCAACAAGTTGGTGGGGATTCTCTTAGTTCCTACACTCGAGGTCAAGGCCAGGGATATGGATGGGGAAAAACCAATGCAATTACTGGATGGACTAAGCTCACCATCAATATTGATGATGATGAAAGCTTTGAGGAGGAAATAATGACGATAAAATGGAAGAAACCACAGTATGAAATATCCATGGAAGATTTGGAGAAAAACGAATATGAGTCGATGTATGATCGGATTAGCCACTATGTGAATTCCATGACCCTTACTCTGATTCTCCCTCAAAGGGTCGAGAGTTTAGAGGCCAAAGAAGTCCATAGCTCTGGTTCAAAGCTGATTAAGTTCAAAGCTGATTAAATTTTACTGTTCAAAGCTGATTAAATTTTACTGTGCTTCTACTTCTACTAATATTGAAAATCATGTAAATTTGGAAGAGGACTCTAATTTATTAATGAAATTACCATTTGGTTACCTTTCTCCTTGTGTATAAAATTTAATTCAATAGGGATATTTGCTAAAATAAATGCCAAAAGATATGTTACAACATTTTGAAAACTTGTGGAATGTCAAAAGTCGTGTTCCCAACTCGAAAGAGGGTCTCAAATTTGGCACGGTAGGACCAGTCAATGACTCGAAATTTTGCACGGTTGTTACTAGCGTATCGAAAGAGGATTGCCTCGATGTAGAGGATGACTCTCAAGATCAGCTAACAGAAGACGCCCCACTAGAATTTGAGAAGGAAATTAAATTAACTATTCATAAATTGAAGGAAATTAACCTCGGGACTGAGGAGCACCACAGGCCTACATTTATAAGTTCCTTTCTTAATAAGGAAGAATCTATGGAGCTAATCAAGCTATTTTCAAAATTCAGAGATTAATTCACATGGAGTTTTTATGAAATGCCAGGATTATCCCCAGAAATTGTAGTGCATAGGCTAGGGGTGGACAACGACATGACCCCAGTGAAACAAGCTCCCAGAAGAATGCTCCTTGAGATAGAGCAACAAGTCATTGTCGAGGTGATAAAATTGATAGACGCTAACTTTGTGTGTGAAGAGCAATACCTCATGTGGTTAGCTAACGTTGTGCCAGTTAAGAAGAAAAATGGACAGATCTGTGTTTTTATTGTATTCGAGGATTTGAACAAGGCATATACAGAAGTTGAATTTTCGTTGTCAATACCAGAAATGGTGGTGGACATCACATCAACAGATGAGATTTTCTCTTTCATGGATGGATCATCAGGCTACAACCAAATCAAGATGGCTCCAGAGCATGTAGCACTTATAGCTTTCAGGACACTGATTGGGATTTCTGCTACACAGTGATGCCAGGTTGAAGAATGTCAGAGAAACATATTAACGAGCTATGACAAATAAATTTGACAACCTCATTCACAACAAAGTGTAGTGCTACGTGGATGATTTGGTCATAAAAAATAAATAAAAATAGACCATTTGTACGATTTAAGGATCTTTTTTGAATGATTATGACAATATAATCTCAAGATGAATCCCTTAAAATGTGTCTTCGGTGTCACCTCCAGGAAATTTCTAGGATTCATTGTCTGTCATCGAGGAATTGAGATCGACCCGCATAAGATTAAAGCTATTTTTAAAATGCCTCCTAAAATGTTGAAACAACTATACTCCTTCCATGGAAAGTTGGCATATCTGAGATACTTTATTTCTAATCAATCAGGTATGTATCAACCCTTCTCGGCATTAATTAATAAGGATGCCAAATTTGTTTGGGAAAAGAAATGTCAGCAGTCCTTCGAGGACGTTAAGCAATATTTAATGACACCTCTTTTTTTGATAGCCCCTGTCTCGGGAAAACCGTTGAAACTTTATATCGATGCCTTAGATAACTCTCTCGGAGCAATATTAGCTCAGGTCAATGATGAGGGTATAAAAAATGTGCTCTACAAATTGTGTCACTTTCTAATATAGACGGAGATAAAGTATCCACCCATTGAGAAGCTTTTTCTAGCTTTAATTTTTGCCACATAGAAACTTAGACATTACATGATTTCTCACAAATTTAACCTTATTTCAAAAGTTAATTCATTGCTTCATGACCCGACCAACACTTTCTGGACATCTAGCAAGGTGGTTAATGATTTTATTACAATTTGATATAACTTTTGTTCCCCTCCGCAATATCAAGGAACTGATTTTAGAAGATTTTCTCACAGCACACCCACTTTCAGCTGGGTCTCCTTTTCAAGATGAATTACCAAATGAAAAAGTATTATAAATGGAATTCTCTAGTGCGTAATGCTGCGAAATGTACATCGATGGAGCTTCGTCAGCCAGAAATGATAAGGGATCAGGAATAATTATACCGGGAAAAGCAGGGATTTGTTTAATATTCATCACACCAGATAAAGGTATGTTAAGATTCCTACCACTTGACAGAGCCGTGCACCAAAAATGAAGCAGAGTATGAAGCATTAATCATTGGATTGGAATTGGCAATCTCGATGGATATAATGAATATTGCCATATATGGCGACTCTCAACTCGTCATTCAACAAGCCATCAGACAAAACAGGATGTTGAAGCTAAGGTTAGTAGAATGCCATAAGTACATGTCGGCACTATTTTTGGTGTGGGGTTTGCCCGTAAGAAGCTGTTGGTCATTGGAATTGAAATCCCGTTGCCCGCTTCGGAAGGACTTTTTTAAAAATTTTAGTTTTGAAAAAGATGAAGTCAAACTGACCCCATAATTTTCATAGTTTAAATGAAAGAGCCCTTTACCTCAAATCCTGTATCTATCCCGAAGGATGAACACAAGAATTGAGGGTGAGGCTCGATCAAATAAACTAAAAAAAGTTATGACATCCGTTTGGTCTGCGAAACCAATGTATTGGCCGACAAATTCCCCTATTTAATATAAGAAATTAAATAGGGTTTATATTATGCTGGGTTCGAGAAAAGCAAAGATATCGGACTAAGAAGTGCGAAAGGGGATTGGTTCAAATTTTGGAACATTTTGTTTTGGAGTCCAAAGGAGGAAACACTAGAGAATGTCATAGATCCGAAGGAGAACTTTGGTGACTTCCCAAGCTATCCTATTATTTTGCTTCAATTTAGGAGAAATTATTTAGATGTTTCATCCTGCAATTTTCATTTGTGTGAAGCAATCAGCACAAATAACCTTGAAGATGTGAGGATTTAGGTCGTAACAAACGATAACCTCGGAATCCTAAGGCAAGTTTAGGGCTTAGATTGTACAACAGGATTGTACAAATGCCTAAAAGATGTGTTTGAGGATTTATGTTGCACTAGGCAAACGACCTTGAGTTCCTATGGCTTTGTTCTTTAAAGCTAAGAAAGAATGTGTTGTTGTAGATACTCTAGCTGTTGAAGACGGCCGGGCTGCTCACCATGTAAGTTCCAATCTCTTAATTGTAGCAGAGTTCAAGTTTTTTAGGTCATTTGG
>NW_018251960.1:0-644 GCF_001263595.1 Phalaenopsis equestris | reverse complement strand
TCCAATAAATGGACGATTCCTAAAGACCTACTACGTGACATGATGATGCTTGTCGTTGTTAGTGTGCCGCGTGCATATAAAAATTTTTGTAAAATTTTAGATAGTTCTGGGGTTATTTATGTGGCCTGAAAAGGTCTATGACCAGATAAAATTAATGAAAATTCTTAATTCCACACATTACATTAATTCTTTTCTACATATATATTAACAAGATAAAATACACATTAATTGGACTATGTTTTGTTCTGGTTCATAAACAATTTCAGCCCACTGATGTCTCCTGGTTAATTTCAGGAAAAGATGTCAAGATCGCGACTGATTTTTGCTTTAAAAGATGGTTTGAACCTTGCTTTCAACAAAGATGAGATACCACAAGGCGGGATAATTGACTTTGATATGAAATTCAACGATGTTAACATAGAGTATGAAAATCCACTAATGGATACCGTTGAAGAACGAGAAAAAGAGGGATTGCCCTCATTACTCAAATTCAGCACCAGGATTCTCCCTTCCTTAAAAGGGAAAGAAGTTGCCAAAGAACAAGACCCAATGGAAGGGCCAAGCCGCCGTCTGCCCTCATTGGTGGCTACTACCGCAGGACATTTGATTATGGCTGATGAAGAGAAAATACCTTTCTCTTCGTT
>NW_018251959.1:314399-316529 GCF_001263595.1 Phalaenopsis equestris | reverse complement strand
ATCAACACTGTTGGTTTGTACGGGAACACCTCTAAGCAGTGAAATTTTTGATTTCTCGGGTTTAGCCCTGAAAGAAGCTTCGACATCAAAGCCAAAACGTTTGATCTACGCAGTTAGATAGTGATCAGTGAATGGACTAAACTGGTGAAAATTGCAGAAATAATAGCTTTAACGATTGAGAGTAACTTACAACGTCGTTGCACACGGCTTTGTGCATCTGGTTGGGTAATTAATCATACATTTTCCACCTCCCCTCACCCAGATCAGCGACCAATAAAACCCAGTGTTGGTTATTCAGAACAGGAATCATAATGATATCAGCTTTCAGAACTGCTTCTTTGGTGATATGACCCAGAAATGATGTGGGGTTACCCATTTTATGATAAGTTTGTATAATAAAACAAAGTGTTAACACATACATATTGTTGTTGAAATTCTTAATATAATTAAATATGGGTGTTTAGATATTTAGATGCGGTCTTACCCAGTATAGTGGTGATACATAAAGGTAAGGCCTAAAAAGAGATGGATTTGCATTCCTCTTATTGCTCAAAATCATCGCTTGAGCGTCGACATGGTCATTTGCAATCATGCCATTGCACAATAACTCTATTATTGCCCGACGATCTATAAAAATGTCTTTCAAGTGTAACATGATATCACTCCTGCATAATAGTACAAATTCTAAATATAATAAAGAAGTTGTCTTCATTCACTTAATCCCAAAAGAAGTTCATTATAAAAGACACAGATTCACTCACTCATTGATGTATATTTCCATGAATTGATCGATCACCGTCTGTGTTTCAGCTGATACCATAGATCTGTCGGGGTAGTCGATCTGGGGGACAGCTGGAAGAGGCTACAAGAAAAAAAATTTATGTCACATCACCTGTTCATCTGAAATACACAAGTAATTTAGATAATATAAGACAATGTATCAAAAATAAATTTCAAATAACACATTAACAACATCTGGTTGATCTCCTTGAGTTGTTAGTGCTATGACAGGTGATCTTTCTACTTCTTCATCTTCAACTCTATGTTGTCCCTCTACATTGGGGTTTGTATGTACACCAGAAAATATAATTATTTGAAGACTCATCTCTGCTACAGGGTCTATTATTGGTTCTTCAGTAATTTGTTGTTCTTCTACTATGGTGGTGGTATGTACAGCAGCATTTTCCTCGGGTATCATCGGCTCATTGACTTCACCTATTGTTTTTTGTCTCTTCAGTTTGAAGGCAGTGAAAGGTGAACTCACTGTCTTCTTTCTTCTGCTTCGTCTACCTTTAACCCTCTATATTAAGCTGGCAACAGACCGTTCAACTTTATCTCCTTCAACAGGGGTTCCTTCTTCCACAACAGACGACGGCTGGATTTCCTCTTCTCCAACAGAAGCTGTATGCTGGGCAACATTAACAGAAGCTGAATGCTGGGTAACAAAATCATGAGGACTCCACCCATGAGGGGAGGCTGGCTGGGGATCATCTACTCCGATCTCTTCGCCTTTATTAGTTGGAATATTTTCAAATTTATCAAACTTATGTTGCAGCACCGACATTTGCCCCTGTAAACTCGACACTCCAACAGTTATTGTATTCAAGGTTTCCTGAAATTCAGTGAATCATTTCTCTTGGCCTTTAAGCAGCTCGACTATTGATTCCATGCTTTTGTTTATTGTGGTATACAATGGCTCAGGGGCGATGTCCCTTGAATCAACTGACCCCATATCAAATGATACAAGTGCCTCTGGTCTGCCTTAGACTTGTGTCAACGGAACTGGACCAGGTAATCCTTCATCTGGATTGGATAACAGACTGATCTCATCCTCTCTCAGATCCAAAAATTTATCATGAACCTGCGAGTAATTTCACAAAAGAAACGCTTTGATCATTAGTAGTTTCAAAATAACATAATAATTTAATTGGAAATTAAAAATATATGTAACTTGCCTGATCAGGAGTCAGCATCTTAAAAGCTATATCAAGTTGGGATGAGCTCAAGCTCCCCGGTGTTGGCCACCTCAACATTCGAGGTCTAGCCTCAGGATTCGTAGGAGTAATCATAAGTGTGTTCATAAAATCAGAGCTGTGTGAAAAAAAACGGCATATTTAGTTTTACGCAAAG
>NW_018251959.1:275346-313344 GCF_001263595.1 Phalaenopsis equestris | reverse complement strand
TACTTAGGTTATATTATAGAAGTTTTTCCGTTGTATTCAGGTATTAATATTATTAAGGTTATATTCTGGTGTAGAATTGTTATATTCTTCTGGTAATTTCTTCGTTGTATTATGTTATTATTATAATATTATTTTTGTAATACTCAGGTAAGAGTTAAGGTATTGTTAAATAGTGATTGGTTTTGTATTATAATTAAATAACAAGTTTTATTGCGGTTTAATGTTGATTTTTTAAGGTAATATTGTGTGCACATGTGTACAGCTCAAAAACACCAAAATAAAAATTATCTCGATGAATCCTTTTGGATTTCCTTCTTTTTTCGCTCTTTCTCTTCCTTTTGCTTGCGTGTCTCGGCCTGCACTGTCGATTCCTCTTCGGTTTCCATTATCAAGGGCTCTTCTGTCTCCATTCACACTGGGCTCTCTTCGGTTTTCAACAGCAACTCTAAAACCCTAAGTTTATCTGATTCAAAAACCCTAAAAGATAGAATGAAGATCGAATGAAGGTGCTCTGTGCTCTCCTCGCTCGGGCGTCGTTTGGTTTTCCGATGAAATAAACTTTCTTTCAGGCACTCTGTTAACTTTTACCTGTTTCGGGCCAGATTCGGGTCGGGTCGTGCCGTAAGCATGCCTCAATTTAATTTTTTAAGTTGTGGGGCCCACTGTTCCAGATGTCATCTTTCCATTGGACACCGCACGCATAGTTGCGTGCGGTGTCCGCACAGAATAAGAACTCCCGAACGAGAGCTTCTCACTTCAGCCTTCAGTCGCGTATTCTTTCGCACTCGAGTACGACAAGTTCTTCTCCTCTGCTTCTCCTTTTGCAAGGCTCGACAACCTTAACAGTCGCTCGCAAAGCTCACGGCTTGGACTCCTTTCTTCCTTCTCTCGTGAAGGCGACAAGTCTTCGGTTGTGGCTTGTTCCAAGCAAGTTCTTGACGTCGCTTCATCCCTCTCCTTCTTGCTCTTTCCTTGGCCAAAGCACGACGCTGCATTGTAGCCACAACTACCTCTTTCTCGACAAGCCACAAACTCTTTACGGCTTCATCCTCCTCTTCCTCTGCAAACACGAGAGCATGGCAGATTTCTCCTCGCTCAATCTTTCCCGCTATCTCTCACGTTCGCTTCTCATTGGTTACGATTAAATGAGTAAGGGGGTAAAGGTTGTGATCTAATCCTGCCAATTGGTGTCTTTCTAAATTGACGTCTATTTATTTATTTATTTTTTATTATTATCATTATTATATATATATTTTAACTTTCTGTTATCACAATCTCCCATCATAAAAATTGTCCTTGAAATTTGAAAATTATCATGAAAGTAAACATACCTCAAGAAAAAAGTTAAGGATATCTTTCTTACCTTTCAAAGACTTTCTCCAGAGTTCGGGCCAGTGCTTCCATAAAATCTTCACAAAAGGGATCTTTCTGTTTCGCAGCTTCTTCATATCATAACCCAGAATCATTTCAGGCTCCTCAACTTTAAGGCAGATAGGCTGAATATCAACGGAGTTTGCTGTCACCCTACTAGCGTCATTTGTAATATACTTTCTCGGTGATGAAATGTGAAAATATTATGCACTCTTTTCAGATGAGCTGGTAAAGCCAATCTGTAAGGCATCTTCGCAATCCCCTCCAGAATCTCAAATAAATTGACAAATCTAGAGCTTAGTTTTACAGTTTTCCCAAAACATTGCACACCCTACAATGGACAGAACTTGATAAAAACAAACTCTCCAACTTCAAACTCAACAGGTCGGTGCTTGGTATCATAATATTTCTTCTGTCTATTCTGTGCCGCCTTCAATCTGTCTCTGATCAATTTAATCTTTTCAGTAGCATCATCAATTCAATCAACTCTAATTATTTTTCTTTCACTTGTTTCAGCCCAATATAGAGGTGACTTGCACTTTCTTTCATACAAGGTTTCATGTGGAGCATCCCAATGCTAATTTGATAACTATTATTATAAGCAAATTCTACTAAAGGTATATATGATTTTCGGCTTCCACCAAAGTCAATGACACATAACTTTAATAGATCCTTTAAAGTTTAAATGGTCATTTTTGACTGATTATCTGTCTGAGGATGAAATGATGTATTGAAAGTCAATTGTGTGGCCAAAGCTTCCTGAAACTTCTTCCTCAATCTGGAAGTACACTTCAACACCCCGTGTAATCTTACAATTTGATCAACATATAACATAGCTAGTTTCTCAATTGGATTTGTCTGTCTAATGTGCAAGAAATGAGCGAACTTAGTCGTTCTATCAATAATTACTCAAATGACATTTGACCCTGACGTGATCTTGGCTACCCAATCATAAAAAATTCACTGCAATATCCTCCCATTCCACTCTGGAATTGGTAAAGGGTGCAACTGAGCTCCAGAATGTTAAAGCTCTGCCTTCACTAGCTGACATGAAGGACACTTGACCACAAATTCTGCTACTTTTTTCTTCAATTTTGGCCACTGAAATGCTTCTTGGAGATCCTGATACATTTTTTTGCTTTTCGGGTGAATAGTATAGCTTGATAAATGTGTTTCCTCCAAAATTTCTTGTCTCATGTTGCATATCTTCAACATTTGGAACATAAACAGTGCCTTTATACCTTAATAAACCATTATAATATAGCTCATACTTTTCTAAACAGCCTTAACCTACTCAAAAACTTTCTAAATACTCCTATTTTTCGCTAAATAATTTCTAAATCAGCCCTTTAAAATTAGTTGCACCGTCAATTGATATAGTTGAACTATACCGTCCTAACCAGAATCAACAATAGATAGTTTCAACTTATCTAGATCTTTAATTAACTACTTTTGCTGAGTGAATAAATATTTTTAATTACCCGAAGCTTTCCTACTCAACGCATCTGCCACATCATTAGCCTTTCTGAGATGATACTGAATATCTAAATCATAATCTGTAATAAATTTCAGTTTTCTCTGTCTTAGGTTTAGCTCTTTCTAAGTAAATATATACTTCAAACTCTGATAATTAGTAAAAACTTTCTATCTAACTCCAGACAGATAATGCCTCAATATCTTGAGTGTAAATACAACTATAGCAAGCTCCAAATCATGCGTAGGATAGTTCTTTTTATGATTCTTTTATAAACGTGATGCATATGCAATGATCCTGCCATGCTACATAAACATCACTAAAACCCTTCAGAGATGCATCACTGAAAATTTGAAATTCATCAGAATTCAAACAAATGGCTAATATAGGAGCAGACTAAGCAAGTCTTTAGCTTTTGAAAATCCTCCTCACGACGATCAGACCAATCAAATTTCGTTGCCTTCTGAGTCAATCTTGATAACGACATAGCAATCTGTGAAATCCTCTTGACAAATCTCATGTAGTAACCAGCTAGACCTACAGAACTCCTCACCTCAGTGACAGTAGCATGCCATTACCAATCTGCAAATTGCCTTGACTTTATTCTAATCCATAGATATGTCGTCTCCACTGATAATATGCCCAAAAAAAGTCGCACTTTTAAGCTAAAACTCATTAAAAAAATTTACATAAAGTGTATTTTTCTTCAAAATCTGTAGCTCATGCAAATGATTTGCATGACTTGCTTTATCACCTGAATACACCAGAATATCATCAATAAAGTGTATTTTTCTTCATAGTGTTTATATCTGGTCCTGAAAGTGGTCTTCGCTATGCTTTTTTCTGTAATCCTTAGCCGGTGATAGTCTGACCTAAGATCAATCTTTGAAAATATAAAAGTATATTCCAACTGATCGAACAAATCGTCAATCCGCTTGAGTTGATATTTATTTTTAACTATGATCTTATTCAACTCCCTGTAGTCAATACGCATCCTGAAGCTCCCATCTTTCTTCATAAATAATATTGGAGCTCTCTAAGGTTTGGTACTAGGTTTGATGAACCCCTTTTCTAGTAACTCCCGCAGGTGGCTCTTCAGCTCCTGCAATTCCTTAACCGTCATTTTGTATGGTGCCTTGGAAACAAGCTCAGAACCAGGCAAGAGCTCAATACTGAAATAAATCTCTTGCATTGGTGGTATCCCTGGTGAATCATCAAGGAATACCTCTGAATATTCTCTTACCATTGAAATATCACCCAAAGACTGTACTTTTTTAGAAGTATCTCTTACCTTAGCAAAAAAACATTGACTTCCACAATTCAACTCTTTAGATGCTTTCAAACAAGTAATTATCATAGACGTTAATCATCTATGACTAGAAAATTTAACTTCTACCTCTCCAGGTATTATATTTTTAAAGTTTTCTTATTGTAATCAATAGTGACAAAATTTATAGATGTCTAATCCGCACTTAAAATCACATCGAGTTCCATCAAGGACGACACAGTAAGTAGGGCATCAAAATATTTTTCGCTAATCATAAGCTTCACCTTACATGATTGATCAACTTCCAGAAAAGCGTCATTTGGCATTCTAACTGATAATATCACAGGCATCGAAAGTATATTTAACCGCATCACTTTAGCTGGTTCATCAGCCATAAAGGAGTGTGATGCTCCCGAATCAGAACAATCTGATGAGTTTGATCTACATTTGACATTGATTCGCCCTCGTCTGTCATAGCTCATCTGAGGTGGTGCAACACTGCTCATGGAATCTGCTAGAGCCTTTTGACCCAATTTTAGTAAATTTTTCGTCATGTCCTGACTGATGGCACCAAAAGTAAGTGTTGGATCCAAACATACACTTTCCCTTGTGAGACTTTCCACACTTGTCACATTTCATTGCTTCAAACTTAGTGCCTACGCTGCTGCATCTAGCGTCATTAACGCTTGTATATCCAAATTGGAAGGACTGCTCGCCCTGAGAGTCGTAAGAAAATCTAGATTTCTCTGCATTTCTTCTCTTATGGATTTCCCTACTTTTCTGAGTACCCCCCAGATCTAGCTCAATTCTCCCGATTCTCTCCACCAACACTGAATAATCATCGATTCCAAGATGAATCAATGGTTGTTTAATCACATCTCTGAGTCCAACCAAAATTCAGTGGCACATCCTCTACATCAGAAATCAATTGAGGCGCATACCTTGAGAGCATGGTGAATTCAGCTTCATACTGCATAATGAATTGATCATCTCGTACCAATCAGATAAGCTTGTCCTGCATTTTCCTCCTAGTAGACAATTGTACGAACTAGTCTCTAAAGAGGCTCACAAACTCATCCCACTGAACCATATGACTGGCTAAACCCCCAAATTTCTCCTACAGTTGACCACGTCATCTTCTCTCTTCTTCTCTATCTAAAGCAAATGTAACCAATGTAACCATCCTCTCAGAAGAACAGACAACCCATCTCAGATCTTCTTCACCTTCAACAGTCAGTTTTCAGCGTCCACCCGACCTTCTCTGTCAGAAAAGAGAGGTGATCTCATATCTTGAAATAATTTCAAGTACGTGTCCATGTGATATTCTCCACTGGAACTGGCTTAGAGTCTGAGAGTTCTTAATCAACTGCGTTACTGCAACTACCATCTCAATAAATGCATCTGTATCTACGGTAATCTATGAGGGTGTCTCAACTTCTACCATATCATTTCTAGCTTCTTCCTCATGTTTTATCATATTTCTAAAATAAATAAGAAAAATTATAATTAGACACAATTTAATCTATCATTAATATCACTTATAAATAAATTTAATCATCCTAATGACTCTTTTAGATCATGATCCGTCCTAATTACTCTGATACCATTTTTGTCATGACCTGATCTGGTGCTTAGAATTAAGTAATGCGGGAACTGCGGTTGGACAACATTAACCTTTGATTTTCCTTTTTAAACAATTTCAGGAACTTTCAATATATATAAAAGCGCCATTATCCACATAGTGCAATAAAATTTAAACATCTAGAAACAACATCATGTGTAGGAAACAATCTCAAATCAATATATAAACTTTCTATGTAGAACTTTTTTTCTGTAAACAAAATCTCTCCTACTAGATGTATTAACCTAAAGTTTTTCTTTTACTGAAAGAAAACAATAATTACAGCCGTAATTAAGACTTAGTGAGTAATTATGATCTAGTCTGCATTAAATTACAATGTTTATGCTCTGCATGAATGACCAAAAGAAAATACAACTAATTTCTTTGGAAAACCTTGAACTTTTCACTAATTTTTATCCATTCCCGTTTTGCTTAAGTATTTATCATGTAAACCTCTTTAATAGTCATCACTGCATTACTGTCATACCCGAAGGTGTCCTTAAAAATGTGTCTGAAGACACTCAAAATTGTACATGAAGGTACCCTCAAATTGTATCTGATGGTACATCTTTATCATTTCTTTTAATGTACACGGATACAGTGCATCCCCTGTCAGTATCATCTGGGGTAATATTGTATGACATAAGACTTTACATTTCATTTTATATGATTTAAAA
Organism: Phalaenopsis equestris; assembly: GCF_001263595.1. Classification (NCBI taxonomy): domain Eukaryota; kingdom Viridiplantae; phylum Streptophyta; class Magnoliopsida; order Asparagales; family Orchidaceae; genus Phalaenopsis; species Phalaenopsis equestris. Next base: position 306,934 of record NW_018251959.1, on the reverse strand, counting down.
TCATTTAAAATTCATCTTCTTATATCCATTATTTTTTTCCATTTGTGATATTGTTTAAGACTATCAATATACAAGACATGAATAAAATAATTATCTCAAATTATTAAATTAAATAATTATTCATTTAAAATAATATTAATTTAATGCACAAATTAAAATAAACACTCACCTTTGCTTAGGTTGCTTGCCACACCGACTCTCTAACATATGAACTTCTAAGCTTAACTGTGCTTTAACCTAGATTGCAGTTAAACATTAATATTTTAATAAATATCAATTCCAAATAAAGTAAATTAAACTTTAATTTTTAATCAAAACATACCTTATTTTTTAAAGTTATTTGTTTTCTTTCTCAAATCCAAAGGATTTATCGGCCTTTTTTCCTCACTTCCTAACAAAATAAAGTTTAATAACATTAATTTAACTAATTATATTATTAATTCCAATAATAACATAAGGCTTAACATTTAACTTATAGTCTTTAAGATCGATCTTTTCCTTTAATTGCTTGCTTCACAAACTTCTTTTTCAAACCCGAAATTCTTTTATTAAAGTCCCGATTCAATATGATATTGTATTAAACACACATACATACACATATATAATATAACATTTTAGTAATTAAACTGATTAAATTTAAATTTAGTTATAATAATTGGTTGGCTGCTCTATCACGCACACTCTTGAAACTCCTTCCCACCGAACGAGTGCTTCTTCACTTCAGCCTTCAGTTGTGTCTTCCTCTACACTCGAGCACGACAAGGTCTTCTCCTCTGCTTTTCCTTCGCAAGGCTCAACAATCTAAACAGTTGTATGCAAGGCTCGGGGCTTCAACTCCTTTATTCCTTCTCTTGCGAAGATGACACACGTCTTCACTTGCGCTCATTCCTAGAAAGTCCTTGATGATGCCTCCTTCCTCTCCTTCTTCCTTGGCTAGGGCACAAAGTGCACAGTAGTCACAACTTCCTCCTCCAGAAAGCCACAAAGTCCTTACGGCTTCCTCTTCCTCTGCACACACGTGAGCACGACAGATTTCTCCCCTCTCGATGTCTCGCACCATCTCTCTCGTTCGCTTCTCGCTAGATAAGATTGAATGAGAAGTAAAGTGGTAAAGGTTGTGATTTAATCCCGCAAAGAGTTGTATGTCCAAAACGATGCTTTATTTATTAATATTATTGTTATTATATTTGCTATTTATTAATATTATTGTTATTATTTATTAATCTCTCTTGTTGGCTTATTAATATTAGTATTGTTATTATTATTAATAAGTAAAGTGGTAAAGTGGTAAAGGTCGACCACTGATGATTCGATTAGGAGAGTAGATGTTTTAGATTCGACTTGTGTTAAGAAAGGAAGAGGTAGACCTAGGAAGACTTGGGCTTATTGTATTAAAAATGATCTTGATTTACTAGAACTAAATGAAAATATGACACTAAATAGGACGCAATGGAGAAAAAGGATTCAAGTAGCCGACCCCACGTAGCGGGATTAAGGCTTTGTTTTTGTTGTTGTTGTTGTGTATTGTTATTATTTTGACTTTTTAACTTTCTATTATTACATAGAAAGTGTTCCAAGTGCCATGAATTTGGACCATACTGAATCAGATAGCACAAGCAAAGGAATGGTCCATTTCATTGAGCAAGGAGTTAAGGAAATGGTTAATGACACGGCAAATACTAAAAAAGTTGAGGATACAAAGGAGTACCAACTTTCAACTGATGAGGGAAAGATGCACAAAATTTCCGCTGGTCCCATGAGAGGGACTCCAATCGAATTAACAATGTTTTGATGGTCTTGAGTTCGAGGAATCAACATTAGAGGCATTTCAATCCCAAATAAAAGAAGTTCAGTCTTTTTAGATATATACTCCTTTCTGAGTTGCCCCTATTGAGGGAAGTCCAACATTTTACTTTTGTGCTATTTTTGGAAGAATATATTGAATTTGGATGTTAGATTCAGTTCAGAATTTTACCCATCATTGATGGCCAGACATGATGGATGAACCACTACTATAAAAATTATCTTATGAGTTTGGTGGGGAAGAAAATTCTTCAATGGGATCATGGTCCTACCAAAGAAAAATAAGATGTCTCTCATAAGTAGTTGCTAGTGAGTGTGGTGCAGCCTGCCATAAATTTTATCCCAAAATTGATTTCTCTTTATATACTTATTTTATCAGATACGTCCAATGGTGCACTCGAGTGGGAGGAGCGGTTTACAGATGTAGTGACTCAAGACCTAATTCGTGAGAATACTCGTTTATTTATTATGTCAGCTTAGATTGTGCCAAAAAGAATGAATACTTATTCTATCAGGATGTGTTTTGGAATAAAAATGCTACATGACTGACTTACCAAGAGATTATGTCATTTTTGTTATCTGTAACTGGGCAGACTTGACGCTATACTTCAAGGAGACAGAAACTTCGATGGATAAGGTCGAAGCTCCCTCAATCCCGAGAGATTAACGCGCAGTGGGACGAGCTCCCGCAATTCAATTGGAATGTGGGAAGTTCAAATGACTGAAAGGCCCCCGCTTTGTACGTGGACTGAACCACTCCAGGTTTTTTTTCGTCGTTTGTTCGATTCTCTTGGGACACTAATAACTATCCTATTATAATATATTTGTTTTTCATGTTTTAGGTTTTTAATTTTTTCAGCTTTTTATTTAGGACAACCATTAGTGTTCCAGTTTCTCCCTTCTTGGGCGATATATCCTAAGGAGGGTGATGCTCCTGCTGTAGCTCGTCTGAGGCGATGACATTCCAAGGGTTGAGTAGTGCTTCAGTTATAGCTCGTTCCTGAAAGAGTATTTATCCTTGACCTTTCCTTCCCCGCACCCTCGCTTCGCTGCCGCTTCTCGTTCCTCATTGTAACCGCCTAGGATATCTGTCGTTGCTGTTCTTTCTTGCAGTTCTCTTTGCAGCCGTCTCCTTTCTTCAATCCCTTATGTCCTTTTGAATCATCCTCCTGCAATCCCTTTTGCTATTTCTGACATTTGACAATTGCCTTATATCCATTGCCATCACCATTATAGCCCTCTATCTTTTTCGCACTCACTGTACCAACCTTCCATTGTGGCTCCTGCAGCCTGCCATGCCTCCCCATATTGTTTTCCTGTTGTATAACAGCCCACAAGCAACAAACTACCGCTGTCTGGACTGTCATCCCTTATTGCTCTGCTGTTCTAGCTACCCATAATTGCTGCTGCTCATCTACAGCTTGGAAACCGCTTCCCTACATTGACATTATTTCTCCATGCCCCTTAACCTTCACCATCATTACCCGGGGTCCGCCCTAATGTGAGTTTGCATGTTGTGTGTTTGTATTTCCCCTTTCAAGTGTGTTTGATTGTGGCCTCTTATTTACTTCCAATAATTGTTTGCTTTTCCAGTGTGATTTGAGTTAACTCCGATATCATGGAGATATCGTTGTTACAATACAAGGTTGGCCAATTCAACTGTCTCTTGCAGATTTTGAAATTGGTGAAGTAGATGAGGGCATTTTCACAAAGAAGTGAAGATGAAGCATTCTTTAATATTACGACTAAATATAAACTCAAAAAGAATGCTGGATCAAGGGGAAATAATGAAAGATCAAGCAGTCATCAAGGGAGTTCTAAATTTGGGGAGCCTAGATTGGATTACAACCTGGATAGGAAAATGATATAGAATAATAAATTTGATGGCATTTATTACAACCGGCAAAAAGGGCTGCATGGAAAAAAACTATTAATGTAAGCAGTATTTTGAAGAAGGTAACAAGTAACCTCTAATTAGGAGAATCAAAGTGATAATGAGTGAGATGCAGAAGCATGAATTGCTCGACAAAAGGAACTATTTGAATTCATAGTGACAATTACTCAACGAATTAACTACGAGAATGATTGGATCATTGACTTTGGATATTCAAATCATATGATTGATGATCATGAAAAGCTTCAAAATAAGTATAAAGTAAGTCACTCTGAGATTTTGGCGTAGTTTAAAATTAGGCAATATGGTGCCTACGTTAATATATATATTTTTTAAATTCGCAATAAAGCTTATTCCTCATTGGATACTACATGAGGCTCGCCTCAAGACGCACCCAACCTCAATTCTGGTGAGACACACAATTAGATCTGGTGTTTTTCTTAAAATAAATGTAAGTAAATTAGTCACAATAAATATTTCTTACTGATAATACAACTGAGGATATTCTTGAAATTTTTACGATCAACATAGTCATTGTTTTAAAAACAAATAAATATTCTTATTACTTGTATTGATTCAATAAGAGAAAGATGATTGAGATTTACAATCAGGAATGAAAGAAAATGGATACAATTGAGGATAAGGTGGAGAAAGTAAATCATTATGTTGATGATCCTACTTAAATCTCGTTAAGTTGTAAGTGTGTTGGATCTTTTGAATTTAGAAATTCTAATCTTAATAGTATGTTATATTCTACCTTGATGGATGATGTAGAAAGAGAGATTAATTGAAATGTCATGTTGTTATGTATTATTGTTTATGTTTGTTTTACCCTTCTTATTTTATGATTTAATATTTGAATGTTAAGAGTTTTTAATTTTTGCATAGAATAATTTATTATTTTACCATATTAGGATTTTAGAATATTACATTTTAACCTATTAATAGGTTATGATGTTAATAGATTATTTCTTATACATATATTGAACTTAGTACAATATTTCTTCTTTTGCATAGTTTGTTAATTTTGAGGTTTACACCTCAAAGTGTCTGGAGGCTTATGACTTGCTACACTGACAAATAAAATCTTAATGCCCAATTATACAATTTTAAACTTTGGAACACAGCTAATAACTTAAGACTACTGATTGCTCACTGTGAAAGGACAAGGCTTATGCATCGCTACAATGTTATTAAAACGTTGCTTAATGATATTTGTCACATATCAAATATGAAGAAAAGCTTGTTATTAGCAGCACAACATCATCCAGCTACTTCGTTTTATTAGGTCCATAAATTTCAGAGTTATCGAGACCTCAAAATCCCTTGATCACCGACCATGGAATGATGGAAATTGAAATCTATCTAATGTAATGTGTAATGTCAACATCATCTTATAAGGATAAGACTCAAAAGTATTAGACTGTAAATTTGTGGCATGCAATATGCCTGCTGTCATAAACTCAATGTGATGAAGAAGGGTCTTCCTGAACTTGAAGAAAAAATATAGTTTGTATAGGATATCAATATGGTAAGTTACATGAAGTCCTTGAAGCATGTTCACTATGACATAGATGGATGTGTGAAACAATTATCCATTAGATGAATGCAATATATGGTAATGTTTACTGATAAATTCTAATGGTATGTCTGGGTATTTTTTGTGAAAGGAAAATATGACATAATTTTCAAAATTTAAACAATTCAATGTAATCAAAAGAGAAATTAGAAGAACAATTATATGCCTATGCATGGATAACGTTGGAAAATATAATTCAGATGATTTATTCAATACCTTTGAGACTTCACAATACGCCATCAATTTAAATGTTCAAATACACCACAATAAAATGGCGTAGAGACTGGAAGAATAAACATCTTGCAAAAATATGTTGAAGTATGATGCATGCTAAAAAATTTACTTGGAATATTTTTGGCTGAATATATGAATACAACAGCTCATGTTATCTACAAGCTTCCCAAAAGTACTTCACCCTATGAAAAATTTTTGGGGTACTAAACCCACAGTAGGTCAATTTCAAGTGTTCGGTTGTGTGCTACATGTTTGTGCTAAGTAACTTATGTAGCAAGTTCGATAAAGCGATCATTTTTTGTATCTTTGTTGGATGTGACAGCCAAAAGGGTTGTAAGTCTTTCGATCCCATTACTGGTCTATGATACACATGAAATATGGTCTTTGATGAAACTTTTGCATTGTGGTCAATACAACATGAAGATTTATAAAATTCTGAGGAATTATAAGATAGCTGGTGTACCATTTGTAATAAAAAATTACAAAAGAGGAAATCGGCTAGCTTTTGCAAACACTTCTCTATTCATATGAAACGTGGGGGAGGCAAAGGTTAAGTGTCGGCTTTGTCGTTTATAAGACATAATGGGACTGAAGGTGAACCGTGTCAGAAAGCAAGTGTGAAAGAGAGGATGAGGGAGAGGAGACAAACCACAAAGAGGAAGAGAGGGATGAATCAAGCAAGCAGCCACCATCAAGCAAGCAAGCTTGATGTTGTACCCCACACAAGCTGATTAAATAGGAAAGTTGAGCTATTAGTGCGCAACTCAGGTGAAGCCAGTGCCTGCTAGGGTAGATGCAAGCAAAGCAAGATGAAGACAGGAGGTTACTCGCACAATTGAGATTGTGTACGATGCACAAAATAGGGTAATCAAGATATCTTCGTGTGCTCCCATTCATGTGTGCGCAAGCGAGTACTGATTGGCTTGAACAAACCGAGTGAGTTGAAGCAGGAGGGCAATACTTGCTTGGGTATGCGATGTTGAACTAAAATCTAAGTTAAGCTAATATTTTAAGTGATGATTTTTATTTCAGTTTATAAATTCTAATTTTCCATTTAATCAGTAATAGTAGTTCAGCAATTTGAGAAGATGGTGAAGTAGAACGTTGAGGTGTTCAGAGAAGTCTGATAGGGTAAATCGATTTAAATAAAGATAATTGATATTTAAAAAAAAATTTGAAATTTAAGCGAAAATAATTAAAAATATCACGACTAATTGAATCATTTATTAATAATTTCATAGTTTATAGATTGTATGTATTCTTTCTTGGAATGGATGAATCAAAATAAGTTCAAATAGATATAACTAATTTATAATATTAATTATTATAAATATAATCATGATAAAATGAAAGCTTAAAAATGGTTTTCAAGAATGACCATAAGAAGTATCATATATATGAAAATCTATCAATGAAAAGCAATATATTAAATGTTTTTACTTCACAAATATATATTGGTCTGGGTTTATTCATAGTAATTATGTCGTTTATGTATCCTATGAATTTTGTTAATAGATAGTAATGGATAAGTAATAATTATCATTTAATTGATTTTATTAATACTTGAAATATAATTTAGTATGGCTGTTATTATTATGTAATGTTAGAAAAAAATTATTGAATAGAATAATTAGAAAGTTCAATAATTAGAAATTATGAGAATGAACTTTAAATAATAATAATAATAATAATAATAGTAATAGTAATATATACAAATGATTATAATAATATAAGTTTCAAGAGTATTAATAGAAATTTTAGAAATATTTAATTTGTAGCACAAGTTGAAATGTGTAATAACAAATTATAGAATTGTAACCATTCGAAGTTTGTTACTGCAGTGTTATAAGATGTATTAATGATTAATAACAGTATATGAGTATGATCAAAATTATAATTTAAATATTTTTCTGTATGTATTAATTTAAAAGAGATAGATTTAGGAGAAAGGACAGGATTAAAATCTTGTGTAATCGAATTGAGTACTCATGTTATTGTTTCTCTAAATTAAATGCATTATTGCATGTTTCCCTTGGATTTAACTCTATTATGAGATAGATTGATTACGTTGAAACAAATCTAATGAATTATCTTTTATGATTTATTTGTTTATCATATATATTATATAAATTAATTATAAAAAGATATGGAATATTATGCTAAATTCAAATAAAATTATTTATATAATTTGTTTGCATGTACCTGATTGGCTAATAGAGTTCACATTTTTTGGTATTAGCTAGAGATGGTAACCTGAAATTTCTTAAAGTGAATAGTTTCTTTTAATGCTACTATAAAACCCCTAACCCCAGGAAACTTGAGTATGAGAAAGAAGTAGAATAATAATATAAAGAGTTCTTAAAATGTTATCTAGCATTTCAGTTTTGTAGTTTTGTGAGTGGCGTGAGAAAATTTGTGCTTTTAAATATTGCATTTTGTGTGCGTGTTTTTTTTTGTTATGCCTTCAATAGTTTGATATTTGTCATTATCAAGTCTACAAATTTAGTTTACTTTAACGTTAATTTTCTCCTGATTTCAATCTTTACTAACCCGCGATTATTGATAATTTCTTCTGCCTGAATATGTAAAGAAAGCCTGAACAACTTGAACTAGCATTCTTTTCAAGATCCCTACGCTTTAAATCTAACTATTATTTCTACCGGATGATGCAGGTTCTGGAAGGTGGTTTCAAAGACAAGCCAGGGAAGGCAAGGGATTACTACCACTCGTGTTACTGTCTGAGTGGTCTCTCAGTGAGCCAGTACAGCCTTTCAAAGAACGCTGATTCACCACCACTACGAAACGCAGTCCTTGGTCCATATTCCAACTTGTTGGAGCCTATTCATCCTCTTTACAATCTAGTGCTGGATAAGTACTACAAAGCCCATGAGTTCTTCTCTGTTTTGAGGTAGATAGCATTTCTCAATTTCCCGCATGCCATTTTCTTTTGTTATCCTCACCTAGACGAGATCTGGGAGAGAACACAGATTTGTTCATCTTGAAGAATTAAAATATTTTTTATGAGTATTAACATAATCATTGTGGCCTAGAATTGAGCTTTTAAAATTGAATTTATAATGGTTTCCTGGATGTGTTTATTTTTTTTAAATCTGGCAATTATGTTTGTGCTGATATTTATAGATTTGGTGCATTGCTGGTGTCATTGCAGATCCTTAACATACAATTGAGTATTATGATTATCAACATTTTAGTATGCATTTATGAGGTATCAGAACTTAAAGAGTTCACCTGAGTAATTGTGCTTATTAAGGTTTCTGAGTATTGTAAAATATGATCGTTTTCAAAATTTAGCAGGAAATTTTAATTTTGGGGGGCATTTCCATATCATTCATTTCCTTTGTATCTACTTATGTAACATATAAATTTTATTTATCTTTTATTTATACACCCATATATTTCATATCACAACAAAAATATCAATAATTTAACCTTTAAAAAGTGAAATATAATTTTTCATGCATCGGCAAGGTGGCACGTATGTAAAAATTAAAGTTTATACATTAGATATGTAAATATTTAGGAATTCAGTGGTGTGAATGTAATTCTACTTAATTTTAGTTTAGGTAAAGCCATGCAGGTTTGTAAGGTTGCTTGTACAAAATTATCGTAGAAAATGATGATTTTATAGGAACTCATTTCAAGTTTGAATAAAAATGATTGTTTATAGACTATTGAAAGTAAAGTAGTTGAAATTAATTTTGGCTTATAATGTGCTTCACTTGAATGATGATTTTGGATCTTTTTTTTTTTCATAACATATTTTCAGCCCCAGGTTTTTTATTTTTTATTTTTTATTTTTTATTTTTTTATTTTTTAACACACGCAAACACAAGTAACATTATATATATAAAAGATCTTGAACGCAAAAAGATAAATAATTTTGTGAAACATTTTCTCATTGTCTAATTATAATCGGCCTGATAAATTTAATCTATATTTAATTTAAACTTAATTTTTTAATTAATATTATGTTTTTCTGAAATTTCTCAAGTCTTGCTAGGTTATTCATTTGCAGGTGAATTATTTTCATGCTGATTTTAATTTTTGATTGACGAATTATTGTCAGTGCCTTAATTTTGATGTCTTGTACGAGATTTCTCACCCTATTCCATGGAATTGACTTGATAACTTGGGGCTTTTCGTGGGTAATTTAGGTGTCCTAATGCAACAGGGTGGTTCATTTTGTTAAACGGACAGTGTTCTAGTGATTGGCATTTTAAACAATATTTTGTAATGTCGTGTCTTTGTTTGCCATTTTCATCACATTTGATGTAAATGAATTATGGAATAGATGTCAATTCCTTAGAGTCCATGTTTAAGGCTCGACTCATTTTGTTATTTTTAGTCCATCCCATGTTATTGTTGTCGCTAAGATAGATGTGAGCTTAGAGATTATTGATGATATCTATTGTCCATACCATTACTTCTTTACTTCATCTATTATCATCTTTGATGAGGATGAGAGCTTAAATAATGATTGTGATAAGATTAGTGAAGCATCACATGCAGATTGAACCAAAGGGGAGCTCATCCTTAGCATAGGATGTCTCTGCGTCCATTTTTAAGGCCCGACTCATTTTGTCATTTTTAGTCCCTCCCATGCAACTATTATCACTAAAGATAGATGAGAGCTTAGAGATTGTTGATGATAAATATTGTTCATATGATTACTACTTGATTTCATCTATTATCATTATATTTGGTGAGACTGAGACCTTAAAGAAAGATTGTGATAGGTTAGAGAAGCATCAAATGTAGATGGAACCAAAAGCATGCTTATCCCTGATGCCTCCACCACACAATCCCACCCCCTATCCCCCAAACATGAATGCTTAATAATCTTTTATTTTATGCATCTCTTGAAATTATAAAAATATATATATTCCTTTTTATTCTCAAGTAAAATTTTAAAATTTACTTGAGATTTTGTAATATGATGTATTTTATTAAAATTAATAAAGTTTGAAATGAATCAAAACAGCAACAAAATATAATTGTATTAAAATTTATTATAATGATGGATTTGTTAAGGTACAATTATTTAAAGTGATTCATGTTTAAGATATAGGTGCATCAAGTATGGAGGAAAAAAATATGATACTCTCTCATATCACAATGTTGATATTTATGTATTTGAAGTCAATAGTATAATGATGCAAGTAATATGCAGGATTAATGTAATATATTGCAGTTTTGTTCATAAAAAAATTATCTTTGGTATATTATATCATTTGTTTATCATATCATCAAAAGATATTGTTTTTACTATCAATCCTTCATCTATATTTGATTTGGTTTGTTCTATTAAAATTAGAAAGAATGTCACCAGGCATCTTCAATGCGATCTATTTTGTATCACAAAATGATATGTTGCTTTAAATATTTAAAAGAAGTAAGATCATATTTTTTTTTAATACTAGATAGTGAAATAACTTTTTTTTAAAAAAATGGGGAATACATATTTCATATATGAATGATCAATAGTTTGGAGGTTGATGATATCTTGGAAACAAAGACACTATTATAGTAGAGCATTATTATAAAGTTAATATTTTCATAGTCATTTTTGATACACAACTATAAGTGATGCATAACATATTTGAATAATAATATGTATAATTATTGATTCTTAATTATTCATTGAATCTCTTAGAGAGTTACCCTTCATTCAAAATTAATAATATTTATTAACTTGCAAATAATTTTTATCGTAAAGATTTCACAATTATAGAAAAGTTAAACTTAAAAATTGAATTATAGTATTTTCTTAATATGAAGTTCATCAGAATCAATTTTTTCAAAATTTATGCTTTCTGATTTATATCAAATGTTGGCTAAGGTGAGAAATAAATTATTTATCCTTATATTTATTATTTGATTAGATTAATTTTGATGTCGTCAATTTTGATAACAATGATAAGCATGGAATGAAGGTTATTAATATAACATTATAAAATTAAGTAGAAGATGATTTTTTGTGCCAGTTCATCTATAATAAATATTGAAAGTGACATTGCAATGAGGTTCTATGCAAAATTAGTTATCAATGAATTTGATGTAATGAAGAAACATTTGACATAATTTAAAATATGTATTCATAGTGAATATTAAAAGAGAAAATTTCTTACTTTCTAAATTATTATTAGCTTTTTAATTTTTTTCATATCATTTGTTTTTTTTAATTAAAATTTAATTTTGTTTTTTTACCCCCCCCCCCCCCCCCCCTTCTCTTTAAATTCTAGTTCATCCATTTATCACAACAACTTAAAAATGACGTCTCATCAGCCATCAAAGGTCCTACAATATTAATCAAGTTCAAACATAGATACCGTATCCACTTTTATTTGTTAATTGATTTTAAAATTTAACACTTAATTAATAATAACCTTCTAAACTTCTTGGTTGGGTGTCATGATTATCTTGTATGTAATTTATATGAAAATGCCTAACCTTTTCTTAAAGTTATCTATTAAGCTAGAGGTAGTCTCTATCAAATGATTTCAATATAAGGTGAGACTGAAATTGAACACTTGATGGTAGACTTTATATGAGATGAGAAGTATCTTATGTTAGGTGATTATTGATAGTGAAATAAATAGTGAAGCTACATAGGTCTCTCAGCATTGCAAGCAGATTACTCCACAAAATAAAATTATATCCCTTCATAATTTTCATTAATCCATACCCCTTTATCATCCTCTTATTTAATAGGTTCTCTTTCATGAAGTTCAAGTAACTAGGCATCTACTCTAATCCATCACCAAAAGGAATGCTGATACATGACTCTTTGAACACTTCCAAAAATTATGAAAAAATCCTATCCAAATTTATTTTTTTATAAATAATTTGGATAGATCAATAGTGGAGTAATTGGAGGCAGATTTTCAGTAAATAATGTTGATTTAGGTGTTCTTTCTAAATAGAGGTCCCTTTTCTCTGAAGTGTAGTATTAGTTTTGGTTATGAACTGAGATGTTATTAGAATGAGCTTAGCAATAACATCATCTCTTATCAATGCATATCCTTCTTTTATTGTGGTCAAAATTTTATTTGTTGAAATTGAAATGGTTAATAAAAATCAATGGGAACATTCATTTTATTTCATAAGAATTTAATAAACTATAGTTTATTACATTTAATACATTAAAAGGGATTTTAGTTCATGTTAAGAGAAAATTAAAAAAAATTTATTAGAAATTAAAAATATAATGGGAATGTAGAGGAGCTAGAAAAACTCAAGTTTCGTGTTCTTGGTCTCTCGCTCTTTAGTTCTTGTAGTCATCTTTTTATGTTATCAAAATTATACTTCTCTCACAACAAGATCCTACTTCCAAGGGTATATCTCTTTTCCTAAGTGAAGAGCAACATCTTCCATATCTTGGTCACCCCCACCTACAATTTAATTTTTAGCATTCATATATGTCATTATGGTGCTTAGCATTAAGTTGGAGGCCAAATTAGCTATTAAAATTAGGATGAAAGTCTTAAAATGGTACAACTAGAATTTTGTCATAAGTTCATAGATGTGGTCATCTAAAATTATTTTTATCTATGGATTTGTAAAATTAGTTTCTAAGCATAAGGAATGGGCACTAGATACAACCTTGTCACTCGAGGCTCTCAAGCTCTCCAATGTCAATGTGTTATATATATCCATTGAATGGCTATGGATTCACTCATTCGTTGCATCATTCTTAATAAATCAACCAAAATGGTTGTTGTTACTCAATTTTAATCGTTTACTTATACTAACAAACATTTAAACTAATGAGTTGAAATTCTCAAAACTAAGCAAGAATAGCAAGAAACGTACAATAATATGTTAGCTAAACTTTATTAAAATCTCACTTAAAGCCTTACAAATCTTCCTTGCATGCCTTTTATGTCTTAGCATTATACCAACATATGTTTCCCTTTACTACTATTGTGACATGTGTAACACTCCTCTAAAAAGCCTTGAATATACAACCTATTTGTCTAAACTATATCAAAATTATACGAGCATATGTCCATTAGCCAAATTATTATATGCTACAACGTGTTGACCTAACTTCAGTAAACCTTTTTCTTAAGCTCATATCTAATCTTATTAGAACATATGACATTTTTTCTAGTGTCATCAGATGACTGATTTGAACTTGGATACTCTATTACTTGAATTCCACTTGAGCTAAAACATGAGTTATCACTTGTTTAGACTAAAATTAAAATTCAACTAAATAAAAAGTAAAATCGACCAAAAAAAATAGAATAAAATATAACGAACTTCAGTTAAACCCTAAAATTGACTTAAAAATCAACTTTAACCAAAATATACACTTAAATTTTCATTTTCTCCAAATATTATATTAGATCTTAAAACTTGATTTTCAAAGTTGCATGATGTTTATCATCACATATAATGATCATGAAAATAAGCTTGGTCACTTCAAGTTATAATGCATAAATAGTGTGCTCCAAGCACTCTAAAATTATTGTTTTCTCCACAAACAAATTTAGTGATCAGAATTTCATTCTATAAATTCCATGATGTTCATTTTCACATAAGATAAACATGTAAACCAGTTTGATGATGATCATACAGAATTTTTTTTTTTATGCATGAAAAATGACCTTACATAAAAATTATTCAATGAATCATTATTTTTTTAAAATAGATTATGTGAGTGCATCTTGATCATTGAAACCTTTCAAATGGATCCCTATGTAAAAAAATATGACTTTGTTTGAGAGCCTAATTTGGATGATAATGTAGAGAATAAAAAGAGTAATTTTAATAATTCACCAAAACAGGCTCAAATCAAAATTAAACTTCAACTAAAGTAAATAGTAGCTAAAAAAACTTAATTTAATCAAACAAACCTATTAAAAATTTTCACTCAAAATCCATAAAATTTTCTACCCTAGATGGGCCCACACATTGACCTAAAATATCTTTTGATAGGGCTAACTTTGATCAAAACCAATTGCACCAATTGATTCCTTACATTTTTCTCAACTAAATGAAGCAAGGTCAAAAGTTTAGACATAAATAATTCTAACGGCTCATAAGCACCTTATCCCTTTGACTTGAAATAACTTGAGCAAAAGAACACTTCAAGAAAATTCAATTATAATGTTGGATTCCTTACATTTTTCTCTTTGAAATGAACTATTTTGTGATTTTAGCTATGACTGCCATAAATACCTCCCCAAATTTCAAATTTCTTGCACATCTTAAAACCACTCCCTCCCTTTCCCCTCCATTTAAGTCCCATTTGGTTGAAACTCCCACACTCTCACTCTCATTCTTCTCTTGCTTGAAACCACTCTCTTCTCCCTCCTTTCTTTTCGAAGGTCGAGGCCCCCATTCTCTTTCCCGCTTTCATCCTACCAAGAAGCCTTCTCTCCCTCTCCCATCTCCTCACACCAAGTCTGAAATCCCCACTACTTTTCTTATCTGCATCAAGGAAGGCAAAGGGCTTCTCATTATACAAGGAAATAAATGCATTCCACCTAAAACAAAGGTATAAATTCTTCTCTCTTTAATTCCAATAAGTGCTATATAAATTAATTTTGGAAAATCAATATGCGAACTCTCCTTTTTCCCTCTCTTTTCTCCATGATTGATCCTCTCCTCACCTTTCTCCCTCCCTTATATGCATGACCAACCCTCTCGTCCATTATCCCACACTTCTTTCCATTGTTGAAACATCTAAGCACTCATGATCACTCCTTCCCCATTTCATCCATGGCTAAAACCATCACCTAACCCTAACATTCTCTTTTCTTATCTACTACATGAAACCACACACACCATAACTAACATTTTCTCATTCCATGCATCTTATCCAAAAACCCTAACCCTCACCTTCCCCCTCTCCTCTCCTAGCTGAAACTTTAGCTAGACTACTCACACACTCTCCCTTTTCGTTGCTAACTGAAAACTCTAACCCTGACCCACACACGTCCTCACCTTCTCTCCTTTCAAAATACCCTAGCTTGTACTACACCCTCTAACTCAACTTTTTTTCCTACCTTAAACTTCACCTAAGCCACTCACTCACACACACATATCTTCTATCCTATCCAAAAACCCTAACTCTAACCCACACACTTACTCACATTTTTCCTACCCGAAAACCCTACCCTACAACTCACCTTTTCTTCTACCCAAAATGTCACCTAAACTACTCATACTCTCTCCCTCTTTCATCCTACCCAAAAACCCAAACCCTAACCCACACATCTCTCTCTTTCCCCTACCCAAAATCACATGCCCTCACTCACACTCTCCTTCTTTTCCTTTCTCTCTCCTACCCAAAACACATCCTCACGTAAAATATACACACTCCCTTTCTTTCCCTTTCTCTCTCTTTCAAGTTATCAACTCAAGTGAATCACCCAAATCAAATTATATTCAAACCATATAATCATAAATCAAATATTTTAAGCTCTAAACAATCAAATGCTTTCAAACTAAATCTAATTACTCAAATCAGAACTCAACCTTTTACAAAAAATTATAATTCCAAT
Organism: Phalaenopsis equestris; assembly: GCF_001263595.1. Classification (NCBI taxonomy): domain Eukaryota; kingdom Viridiplantae; phylum Streptophyta; class Magnoliopsida; order Asparagales; family Orchidaceae; genus Phalaenopsis; species Phalaenopsis equestris. The sequence goes on along the minus strand of NW_018251959.1, from coordinate 290,889 downwards.
CCCCAAGGCATGCCTTCTTCCTAACTTCCCCATTTTCTTGGGTCTTTTATGACATCAGCATTGGATTGTAAGTCTCAACCTTTCAATTTAGAATAAATATTTTCAAACTTATCCATTATCTGAAGTTTTGAAACATCAATATTCAAGACACTTTTCTTATAATCTTTCATAATATAAGCAACACTTCAATTGAGAGTATTCTCAGAAGCCACAGCTCGTGGGATGTAATTAACTATAAGGGATTACCCTTATAGGGATACTAGACCAGAATAAAATAAATTCTATTTGCACCCATAAGATAGGGGAAAATCTTTGATTTTGCAGACCCATAAATCTTAATGATTTTTCTCATCTAAGTGGTTAGATCCATTTTAAGGTAGTATTTTTCTCCATTGGGCTAGTATATTATTCTTTAAATGATTCATCTGATAATTTAGATAAGATCTTTCAAGCTCTATGATGGACATGTCATAATAAAAAATTCCCTACCAAAGAGATTTTTCTAGGAACTCTGCTGGGGATGGATATTTAATTAATTAATATTATTTTAATAATTGAAATTTAAAATATAATTATTAATTAAATATTTTTAATTATTAAAATAATACTAATTATTCTTTATTAAAATAATAATTAATAATATTCGTTAGAACATTTATAATTAATTTTTAAAATATTTGGTTGATTCCTGAAAATAAGTGTTCCAATTATTAATTAAATATTAAAATAATAATTTAAAACATTTAATTTTTAAAATTTATAATTAAATATAATAATTTATAATATTTATTAATATTATATTTACTATTAAAATGTTAAAAAATATATTATATTAAAAATTTATAATTAAAGATTATTAATATTTATATTAAATATTTAATAAAATAATTAATAATTATATTTTAAAATTTAATTATTCTAAAGGACTAGCGATAGAACCCTGCCCCATTAGAAATTCTAAACATCTCTTTGCTATTCTTGGAGTTCCATATGTTTGCTTTTGCCCTTTAGCACTTAGAAGGTTGGAACCAACATGGGGGAGCTCAAGAGGAGTTCCCATAGAACCGCTGGCCTTAGGATTAGCCCAGGGTTATGTGTTCTTGGTCAGTCTTGCACACACACACTTGAAACTCCTTCAACCTAAACACTAAAACAAGCATGCTTAGCCTGATTCCATACTCTTTTGGAAACTCATGTGAGTGGTCTCCCAAACCCTTAGCCTTTAGCTAAAATGGCTAGAACTAACACATGGAGGATCCAAAATGGAGGTTTCCCTTATCTCATGGTATCATCAGGGTAATTTTGAGATTAGCTTCCTTATTAAACCCAAATTCCACCAAAACTCCCAACTTTGGCCTTCTAGCCCTAAACTTTTCCATAATTACCATAATACCCCTAGAACCCTAAAATTTTCAAAATTGCCCAAATTATCCATTTCTCCTCAAAAAATCATCTCAAACAATTTCAAACCACTCAAATTACTCAAAACACCCCAAAATTCTCAAAATTCCCAATATACCCCCCTAAAATTGCAAAAATTATCAAAATACCATTCATTTCCAAAAAAAATTCAAAACATCCCAAATCATTCCAACCCTCTTCTAAATCCATCCTAACCACCCATCGGGCCCAATTTGACCAAATTGACCAATTTTGACCACAACCCCAATTTACCCCTACAAGCCCAATTTCCCCAAATCCATCCCAAATTTCACAAAATTTACTTCAATCTCACTCAATTTCAAACCTAAATCAATTATTAACCTGTTTAATCCCAATATACACCAATTTGGAGCCCAATGAAACCAATCTTCAAACCCTAATTTTAATTTTGGGCCAAAATCCCCAAGTTGACTACACCTTCAAATTCCATCAAATTGAATCCCACAACCAACTCAATTTACTCAATTTTGAATGCTAAACTCTTTATGAAATTACCCTAGACCAATTTGAGCCCTCAATTGGTCTAGACCCAAACTCAAACCTAACCTAAATCCAATCTAAATACAAATTCCCAATTTTCTGCAAGAATCCAAATCTCACCAAATTGAACTCCATAGCCTCTTAAATTTCACCCAATTGATACCCAAATGCCTCATGAAAATCTTCTAATCCAAATTAAACCATCAATTAATATAAATCTAAACTCTAGCTAACTTTAAACCCAAGTCCAAACTAAATGCCCATAAATGGCCCCCAATTCAAAATTCCATCCAATTGAACCATGTGGTCAATTCAATTGCCCCAAATTCATCTCCTAAACTCTTCATGACATCCCCATGGACCATTTAAACCTTTCAAATAATTTTTAAACCTAGCTCAAATCCAAATCTTAATTTTTAACCTAAGCCCCAAATTAACACAATTATTTTGCATTGACCAAGCTTAACCCTCTACTGCCTTGATTAGCCACTTAGGATGCTAATCAAATCACCCAAGACCCAAAATTTGAGCCATGGACCAAGGGTCCCCCAAATCAAGGAAGCTTGCCCCCAAATTTAGCTAAGGTCTCCATCTCATGCCATCAAATATCAAACCTTTAAGCTAATCATAATTAAACCATCACTGACCTTCCCTGAGCCAACTAGCCACCTCCCCTCGCCTGGCCGGCCGACCGGCCTAGTAACTAGAAAATCCAAAATTGAGAAGGCCATGCTTAGCTTAAACCCAATTTCTCACCCATCCAATGTGGCTCACTCCCATTGGTGACTTGCGTCGTTCAGCACTCCACCTAAGCTTCCCTCTCCACCCCCTGGCTTGGCCAACTTAGCCCTAATTCTTCCTCTATTTAAACCACCCCTCTCATGATCATGGAGAGAGTGCTGCCAATTGCTTAGGGAGACCCTCTCAAATTTCTCATAGAGCTTCATTCAGCCTTCTTGAGTTTAACCCCACCATTCTCAACCATTCAAATCCACTGTCCAAGCTCAATTTAAACTCCCAAATCCAGGGCCTTTTTCTGTCGCCCCACCAAACTTCAAATTGATCGTTCCTAAAGCTTCCCCTGACCAAATGAGGAATCTCCCCTATCAAAGCCCCATCATTTCGAGCACTCTAACCCACTCATAGACCAAAATCAAATCACCACTCGATCGAACACTTGCATGAACTCAATCTCAGTTCAAATTGGTACTTGGAGGAGCTTCGCAAGGTCACAAGCAATGTCTACAGCCAACCTAATTGAGCCCTCATCTCTTGGGCAAAGGTATAGCTCACTAACCCTAAAAATACTCTTGGTTTCATTAATTCTGAAGAAAAGTTCATTTTCAAATGCTTTTAACCATATGAATGTGTTCATCTCAAGTAGATGAAGCTATAGAAACAAACCGTGAGTGATTTAGTTGAGTATTGAGCGAAATTGAAGCTTTTTAGTTTGAACGCTCTCAGTTTAGGTTAAATGGGGACAATGAATGGATATTGTCCATTCGTGTGTGTATTGATCCAATGACGGAGGAGGAGTCAAATGAGAGATCTATTCATAGAGTGTGGGACACGTGGCAGCTGACTCGGATAGCGGCGCCGAATTGAAGCGCGCCGCATGGGCTTTTGAAGCCGCTGAGGATGATGATGCTGTCACGTGGATAAATAGGAAGTTAGGGTATTTTTTATTTAAATTAATTTAGATGCTTTAAAAAATCATAACTTGGTGTAGAAAAATCGTAAAAATAAAATAAAAAACCCTATTGTTCAGTGAACATAGGAGAAAATTGTGAAGAAAAAAAATATATATGTCGTATTTTATTTTTAATTAATTAAATACTCCAGAGCTTATTTTAATTATATTTAATTAAATATTAATCACCTTGACTTTAAATTTAGAGGGTTTATTTTGCATATGGTTAAAAGTGTTCTCTGATTTTTTCAAAGTCAGAGACCGCCTCTAACCCTAAAAGCCCTAATTTTAAATGTTAAATCTCCATTATGCTTAAAATAATTATATAAATTATTATATAAATCAGAAAAATATGAGACTTATTTTGATAGATTTCCTGTGGTCAGAGGACTCTAGAAAAAATGTAAGATGAGTTTAAATAATTATGTACATTATTTTAGCTAATCAAGTCATTAAAACCCATAAAAAATTAAATAAATAAAATATAGTTTATAAAATTATAAAATTTGATCCACGGTGAATATAATAAATATATCAAGCCTTTGTAAAAATTTGAAACCCATTAGAAATTTATTTCATATCAAAACCTATTTTTCAAGCTAAATGGGAATTTTTGCACTAAAATAATTATAATAAATAAAACATAGTTAAGAAAATTATGAAAAAGGTTTTAGGAGTTCCTTGTAATCAGACACCTAAGAAAAAAAAATTAATGTTAAAATAAATACTTTATTTTTTGAGTTCATACTTAATTTAAAAATAAATAAAAATAACTAAAATCATAAAAATATTAAAAATGCACCAAAATGTTCCAATATGTTCCCTTATCACTTAGGACCCTTTTAAATAATTTTTCCTAATTTTTCTGATATAGTTATATATTTTTAAATGATAAAAATATATTTTCCTTAATTTTTCATTAAAATAATTATAATAAATTAAATAAAAATCATAAAAATAAAAATTTTATTTCTCTAAGTTATCTGAAATTAGAGTGGCTATGGAAAAATATAAAAAGTGACTTTTGATATTAAATTATATTTTTTATTTAATTAATCACTAAAATCAATAAAATAAATATAATAATTAAAATATAACTCAAAAATCATGAAATTTGGTCCAACTGGTCCTCTGACCTAGGCAAACCTCCAGTAATGTTTCTAAGGACACAAATTTTACTTTGATTAATCAAATGAATTAACATAAAAAATCTTTATTTTTGAGCTAAAATAATTATTAAAAATTAACTAAACATTAAAAAAAATCATAATTTCACCTTTAATATTTTAATTTTCCCATGAGTGGGGTGCCATGAAAATTTCAAAGTCATTCGAGTTCAAAAAGAGTTATGAGGTGAAAAGCCTTAGGGACAAAATAATAATTTTGGATTTTAGTGCCCTACTTAAACTTTAGGTTAGCTTAAAGGGTAAATGGGTAATTTTTTATCATAATGGATCCTCTTGGATGATTGAAATATAAGGGTTTAAGGGGTAGAAGCCAATTCAACACTTATGTGTGTAACAAAGGGTAAAATTGTAATTTTTCCAAAATGTTGTGACTTGGAAGTTGTTCTAATTGGATGATTCTAGTGTTGTGGGCTTGAGTTCGGAAAATAATAACTTATTCATTTAAAGCCCCTTAATTGGTGATTAAAATGATAACCATGATCTTTCAATAAGAATTAAATCCACTATATTCAACATTTTGATTATTGTAAATTTACCTTGAAAAATTTAACTTAAGGGCTTAGTAGTGAGTTGGGTATGATTTAAATTTCTCCAATGAGGTTTACAAAAGAGAAACTTAATTAATCATAAATACCTTTAAAACACTACAAGTCCGACCTTAATTTTAGGTCCAGGTTCCTTAATGACTTGGGTTTGTCCTTAAGGGCATCCACTTATATAACTCTTGGATAAAAAATTAAGTAAATGTCTGAGTACCCCGCTCATGGGATAATTAAAATATTAGGGTTCATTGAGCGCAGGGTAGTTTAATTCATTGAATCTAAATCCAACTTCAGATGATTAATTGAATAACATAATAAGTTCAAGTGAACTTGAAACATTTCAAGAGGTTTTAAAAGTTATTTAGGGTTATGTCCCAAACAATTTTATGATCTTTTAGATATTTTGAAGGACAACTTAACTTCTTATTCTTTGTTAAAAAAATCATCCATTAAAACTTGTAGGGACCCACCAAGTTATGCATCGGGACCCGATAATTCACTTAAATCAATAGAAATGCCCTACACTACTTATCCTACATTAATTGACCTAGTTCTCAAAGATTTGATTCTTCTCTAAGGTATTTAAATCCTTGTGAGCAACTGGAGATATTTATTTTTTTTTTGCCACATATGGATCATCGGGCTTGTGTAAGTCTGAGGTCTAGGTGGTTAGGGCATTGACGACAATGCTAATGTGTGTTAAATGAGGGATACGATGTGGGATTTTACAATAGTATCACCTACCTTGCGGAACTTCAATAAAGAGAGAGAATAATGATCGATGATACTATTCGACGACTCTTTAATAGATGATTTCCCCTGACACTCTTAGGTTGTCTGTAGTCCTAGAATGATCAAAATAATTAACATGTGGACCACACTACTTTGCAAAGTATTTATAAAAATGAAATTTCTTTTATTTGTTAAAGTAAGTTCTACATGTATGATAACTAATTTAAAAATGAAAATTTATAAAGGTCAACGGTTAATCACTTGGATCGAGGTTAGGACTGCCCTTTAGAGATTATCAGGTTGGGAGTTCTTACTCAAGGTTTGGAAGCACACAATCCAGCTCTGAGCCCCCACCTTTACCAATGCATTACACTTAGTCTCAATCTGTTATAGGTAACTATGGGTTTTCTTTTACTTGCTCGTGTTTTACTACGCTTCGTTTTACAAATTTTCCCGTACCGGATACTCCTATTTTCTTTTTTGTAATTTATTTAAACTTCTTGTAAATATATTATGCTTTATGATGCTAACCATATAACGGTAGCAGAGACCCTGGTACGCATTTACATTTTATGCATTTGCAATTTAATTTATTTACCTTATAACACTTTCTACCTACATTTACTTACTTTACATGCAAAGATAAAACCAAAACTGTGAAAAATACCAAACATATTTTCAAAATTAAGTTTAACTTTAAAAAATTAACAAACAATATAATATATGTCCTTTTTAATTTATGGAAGTCTCTCGGTTGAGGTAACCTACAGTTTCTAACGAGATCTCCCCAGTTTAAATGAGCTTAACAACTCATTTATACTAAGCAAATTCAAAAGAAAATAGTGGTGTTAGAATGAAGGAATCACGAGATCCTAACCGGCATCGCACTAATCAACTTTAACTCCTTCCTCATAAAAATTTAACAGCAAAAAAGCTTGTCACTTAAACTGCTAAACTTTAAACATGGTATCTGGAGCTGTCACTTCAACCAGGAGCTTGGAGCAACCTGAAGCAGGTAGAGGGCATCATTCTACAACAACAAAATTTTTCTATAAATTGAATAACAAACCATAGGATTTTGAGGTCGTCTACCTAGTGCGACATAAATCGTCACTTCATCTTTAGGCTTTTACACAATAATGTTGTGCAATATAAGCCCTAACTCGCTTTAGGCTCTGAATTTATCTTTCATTACAACATAAACCCACATATCCTCCAGGCTTTTTTTGTGATTGTGTCATGCAAATATAAGCCCAAATAATAATAATTGGCAGGATGAAATGTATAATAATATTTCCTCAAAATTGAAGCTAAATCATGGGATATCTTAAGATGTCCATGAGGTTCTCCTTAGGATTCGTGACATCTCCTAGTTTTCTCCCTTTGGATTCCATAATAAATATTCTAAACTTGATCTTATCTCATTTGATGCTCCCTTGCCCGACCTTGAAAGTCCTAAACTTTGAAATTCTTGAAGATAATACTTTCTGATCATCATCGAGAGTTTTCTTGAGTGACCTCGGTCATTTAAGATGTAATTAACTATATGGGTTTGCCCTTATAACACACTTTAGAACCCAGCTTTATATAAACTTTACCTAATCTTTCATATTAGATAGAGGAAATTTGTTGATCAACATAAATGTTTCACAGACTAAAACGGATGTCATAAATTCTTTAGTTTATTTAATCGAGTCTCACTATCAAGTAACGTGTCTATTCCTTGGGATAGGTACGTCATTGGCGGTGTTGTACTCGTTTATTTAAACTATTGCATGTAAGAGATCATTTCAGTTTAGTATTTTCAAAAATATATATATATAATTAAAATATATTTTCCCATGTTAGCGACCGACATATAATCTGGCGACTATGTCAGGGATTAGCTTCTCTCTCCATTATGATCAGGATGTTTCGATTGACCTCACTTTTGGTTGAGGTTTAGCTTTCCCTCTTTACTAGCCTAAGGTCTAGCCATAGGAATTTTCTATTGACTATTCCTAGAAAACTATAAAAGGAACCCTCACCATTAGAAACTCTAAACTTCTCTTTGCTCAACTTGAAATTCCACATATTGGTCTTAACTTCTAGCACTTAGTAGGTGGGGTCAGTCTGAAGGATCTCAAGGAGAGTCCCCATAGGATTGCTTGACCTTAGAGTTGACCCTGGGTGTTGGTTTGAAGCTAGTTCACTCACTTGCACTCACTACCTCGCACTTTCACTCACAACCCTAAAACCCAAATTGTTGACTTTGATCCCTTGATATTTTGGGAGACTCATGTAAATGGTCCCCTATACCCACTAGCTCTAGGCTAGGGTTTAGCTAAGACCAGTTTGAATATAGTATAAAGTTGACTCCGAAGTTGACTCCGCTTTATAACGGTGCAAAAAACTTGATGTGATATTTTAGTAATAATAATGTTAAGCTCTTAAGATTGAGAGTCTATGCAAGTATACATATCATTATCAAGTAATATAAGACTTTTTGTTTAAGTCCCAAATATCATTCCCTGGGTCGGTTCTCCAATATGTGCATCCAATTGAAATGATCAAATTTGAAATGGTGCGTTCAAATTCATTGAAATGGTGCACCCAAATTTTGAAAATTGAAATGAGTGGAAGAAGTTGAAATGGTGTGAGGGGGGGTTTCTCATCAAATTTTGGCTCTAAATAGATCCTAGGTTGGTTCTCCAACAGGTGCATCCAACAATTCTTCAAAAAACATCCAAATTTATCGAATCTTCAGCGACCACCGACATAAGTGTCATTGACGCCCATCTTAGCGCCGTCGGCGTTAGTGTTCCGCTAATTAATTCCCAAGTCTCTATCAAATGGCGTCGTCGGCGCCCAGTCTGGCACCGTTGGCGCCAAGTTTGGCGTCGTCGGTGCTGGCTCTTGTTCTGCATCCTTTCTAAAGGTTTGCGCCGTCTGACGCCGTCGGAGCTGAGTAATTCTTCCAAATCTCCATTTTTTCTCCAAATTCCATCATTTTTGCTTGATGTCCCAAAAATCAACAACATGCAAGAAAACATAAAAAATATCTTCCATTAAAGTGCAATATCACCAAAAATGGGTATAAAATATGGGTCTAAAAATGCATATATTTTTAGTGTATCAAAATCTCCCAAACTTAAATGTTACTTGTCCTCAAGTAACACTTTTATTACATAAAAATATGACTTAATGTAGAGATTTTAATTTCTAGATTTTCATATCTTAGTTCACTAGATATAATAACATCACTTAAGAAAAATTCAAAATAACTCTAGTTAATACTAAAGGTAAAAGAATATCTAGTAGTCAAGTCTAAGATTTTTTATTCTCTTATTCTTTTCAAGGAAAATTACAAATTATTCATATTAAAGCCACTTAGAATATCCATATAAAAAAGAACTTCATGAAACTTTACTAGTAAATATGCTAATACTAAAAATATAAGTTTAGAAAATGTAGTCAAGTCTTCTAATTTAAGTTGATTTAAGTGAAGCCAATTTTTAATTAGGCATCTCCTCAATCTTCTCCTCACATCTTTTTTCTTGTCCCCCTTCAAGCTTCTCCTCACTTTTCAGGATCATTTTCAATCTTTTTTCTTTTTTTCTTTATCTTTTCATGTGACAATTACTATATCTGGATAGCCTTTAATGATTTTAAACTTCACTATCCTCTTCTTAAAGTTAAAAATTGTTCACATTCCTTCACTCTATAAATTTATATTAGCTTTAAAGATTTTTCATAATGTTTTAATCTTTTCTTCTTACATGAATCTCTAAGATGTTTAATACTTCACAAATACAAATTTCTTGACTTAAAATAGAAAAACATAGTATTATTCTATCATACTAAATAATCTTAATCTCTAAAATTAACCTGTATTATTTAAAATATTTTCACTTAATTTTACTATATATTTAGAAACATAGATATACTTATTATAATACCAAAGATCATGTTAAAAAAAATTTAAAAATATTTTGAAAATATAATTAATTGAGGACAAATAAAATTAAGTTTCTTTTCTTTAAAAAGGAATTTTTTATTCCTCAAACTTAGATTTTTAAAAGATTTTAAATGAAGAATTGAAAAATTAAGGGTTAAAGAAAATATTTAAAACACAAAGAAAAGACATACCTGTTGAATGTTCTGATTTGAAACTTAACTCTAAAATATTGCAGGTGCTAATATGAAAAGCTACAAGACTTAAAACATTAAATAGCACAACACATATAAAAATTTGCTGAGAAAGATTTAACTATAAATACATTCAACAAAGTACTAAAAAATAATAACTTCTAGCAGTTTCACAAATGTAAAGTTCACAACACAGCATACAACAAAAATAAAATATCACAGTCCACAAATAGACAGTCTCAACAAGAAAGTACAATAAAACATAAACTAAACAAAAATCTAATTAAAGCATCACCAATCATCGTCTTCTTCTTCTTCATCATCCACATCCAAATTTTGCTGCTCATATAGAGTAAAAATAGGGTGAGTAGCAAACTGAACTAAGTGATCACCCTTCATAAATTTGACCATTGCATCATCATAAGCAGCATCATATTCAATCATAAGCAGCATCATAAGCAGCATCATATTCAAACTTCTATCTTATTAAATCATCAAAGTGAGCATTTCTGCCCTCCATATTTTACATTCTATGATTCCCTGTTGGATCATCATTTGCTCCATAGGTTCTTGGATAGTAGGGGTACTAGAAGTACTTGAAGTAGAAGGAATATCCCTGGTCCTACTTCCAGATCTCCATCCAACATGAGATTCATAAGTCTTTATATTGGCAGGCCCAATAGGTTTTAGAGGTTCAATCCTCTCCTCATCTCGTCTATAATCAATTTTTGCATGCTCACATAGTGTGAAGATCAGGGCAGGGTGTTCTAAACCTCCAGTAGTCTCTCCAAAAGCAATAGATCGAGTGTTTCTATAAATAATAGGGCCTACATCTATTCTTTTCTTTTGTTGGATACAGAAGTTTAAGATGGCTCTATCCCTGTTAACCTCACTATGACGATTTATTGGAGATGGTTTATTGGTATCATTCTTCCAAAAATAAAATAGTGTCAGACCTTAGATACTATATTTAACATAGAAAGAGGAAAGTTTACATTAACTCCATTCTTCCCCTTCCAGGTTCCTCTTCCATCAGTAAGAAAAGAAATTACCTCATCCAAGGCCTCATTCGTAGTAGAAAATGATTTGTATTGGCAGCTATACACATCTTCCAACTGATAAAATTTATTAATATTCATTGGAGTAAACTCCACCATTTTCCCTCGAACAAACACATAGTCTTCAGAAGTCTCCTTAAAATTGGCGTAGAACTCCATCACTACACCAATAATCGCCTCGACAGTGAAGTAGCATAAATTCTCCCACTGTCGAGCATTGATTAATCTCACGACTTTTCCTCCCAAATTTTTAAATCCTCAATCCAGAATCACTATTTAAGTTGTACATAGACTATTGAAGCAAATGTTGGCCTTCTAATTGACAAACTTTTGATCATCAAAATCTACCTTTCTCTTTCCTTTGCTCATTCTAGGTGTCATAGTAAATCTACAAAAATTTGATAAAATCCATATAAATTCCCAAAAATTCCAAAAATCACAATGTGAAACGTTTTGAACTTAAATATACTAAGTAAGAGTTCTTCACCAAAGGATTTTCTCAAAATCTTCCAAAAAAATCTCAAAATTTTGAATCTCGACAACGTAAGATAAATCCTTGGTGAAAATAAATAATTTTGAGTTCAAAGTGTAGCTCTTACCTATAGAAGATGAAATCCAAACTTTGTTTTCCTTAAAATTGCCTCAAATCCCAGCAATAGCAAGCCCTAGGTGCAAAAACCGCAGGCTGAACGTGACTCTAGGGGTAAAAATGGTGTTTCACTGTGCAAATTGTGAATTTTAAAGGTGTTTGGATCGGTTCGGGTCGAGGGCGCTGTCGGCGCCCTTGCCGGCGTCGTCGGCGCCCATGGCAAAAAAAACTCTTATTTTGATTTTTTTCAATTTTTAATTTTCTCTCAATTTACTCCAAAGTTTATTTAGTCTTTTTGAACATTAATTTTCATCTAAAAATAATTCACAAACTAACATTTTCACAAATAACACCAAACTAATTTTTATATATGAAAATACACTTTTTACAAATACATTTTTCTAATCACATTTTCACATCTTCAAAGCAAACTAAATTATAATTCAGCGTCAAAATCAAGCCACAACACTAGAACGCTGACACTAAGCTATAAACATAATCAAAGTTCTAAAGCAAAGTAATGTAAATCAAATCCACACAATTTTTTTAAAACATAAGTATTTTAGTAGAGAGTCTAACTTCTTCAATTAATCTGCTTCTTCTTCAGTACTTTCTCCTCCTCTAATATCTCCCATAGACTGGTAATGGACATATAAAATGTAGAATGGTCGGTACGGGAACTAATCAGTCAAATTTTCATCAATCCATCTATTTTTCTTGAACATCTGTACCAATCCTGCTTCAATTAATCCTGTATGATCAAAGTTCCCCTTCATTTTCCAATCTAGGTGATCAAAAAGGTAGTTAAGATTTCTTATTGCATTCGTAATACTATGTGGTTCTCTTTCTATTTTCTTCATTCTCTTTTCCAAAGATTTTGAACTTTCAACTGCTGGTGGCATCAATGGTGTTGAAGCATGTGATGAATGGTCGAAAATACAATCTAATGCTTCATTTCCATTTCCTATATAATTTCCATCAAAGGAATCATGGGCTCCCAAGGTAGTAAAACGTTTTTCTCAACTTTCATATGGAACTTGAGATTGACTGCAAAGTAGGAAAATTGTAGAAGGATACCCAAGTCCATATATTGGCCCATTCATGATAATACCCATAACAAATTTGAAAATAATTGACCCTATATCAATGAGTTTTTCCATTTGAATGCAATAGTTTAGAATGACACTTTCTCTTGTGACTCTACTAATCTTCATGGTAGGTAGTAGTTTTGCATATATTAAAAAATGTCATTGTTTTGAAATTGGATTAAGTAGCGAAGCAGAGAGACTAATGTATCCCTCATCTCTGATTTCCCAATTATCATGTTCATCCGTCAGAAAATTATATACTTCTTGCATCATATCTTTCATAGAGATAAAATTTGTATAATGATAGATTGAAACGTTTTCTATCATATACAAATCATTAATCCGAGCCAGAGTAAATGGTACAGCTTTACCTCGAACGAAGACAACTCCTTGGGTAATTCCATGTAAGTTAGCATAAAACTCTTTTACTACAGGTACTATAACTGCAGCATTAGTGTAGCACAGAACTTCCTAACACCTCTGTACAATGATTTTCTCAATCTGTGAACTTGGATTACTCACTCCATGATTAACAAAGCCTCTCTCCTTGATAAGTCTCTTCTTCATGATAACTTTGTATTATAATCTCTGCGTGTCAAAATTGATAAACATTCTTCTATTGAAAACTCCATACCTTGAAGTACTTCTGGAATTGGAAGCCATGGAATTCAAAATAAAGAAGTTTTTGGACGTCTAAGTCAGTTTTTAGGACTTTAAAACACCTCTCGGTGGTTATTATAGAGTGAAATCCCGCCAAGTCTGCCAAAACTGTTCAGCACATGGAAAATGCTCGGAACGCTATCGGTGCTCCCGATGGCATTTTTGGTGCCATGGTCCTTTAGGCAAGCGCCATCGGCGCCCATTCTGGTGTCGTCAGCGTCAGAGACCAAATTCGAGTCTGAAATTTTTGTTGTTCAATTTTATTTCAAATTTTCCTCCAATACTAATATTTGTCTTAATTTATGATATATAAAATTTTGTAGGACTTAAAAATACTATTATTTCCTAATGCATAAACACAGTTGTTAAACAAAAATGTAATAAATAGATATATAGATTTATATATGGGTTGCCTCCACAAAGCACTTGATTTAACGTTGTCAGCCCGACATACCAATTTCTTAGTTGGGTTGACTTAACATTAAAACCTTTTTAAATTGTGGTATGCATCCTTCATAATAATGTTTCAATCGATACCCTTTAACTTTAAATATCTTTTCAGCTTTAGGATCCTTAATAACAACAGTTCCATAATGATAGACTTTAATCACTTTAAATGGTCCTAACCATCTGGATCTCAGCTTTCCTGAAAATAATCTTAATCTTGTATTATACAATAAAACTTCTTGTCCATGTTCAAATTTCTTCTTAATAATCTTTTGATGATGCCATAATTTCATTTTCTCCCTATATATTTTTGTATTATCATATGCTTCATTTTTTATCTCCTCAAGTTCATTGAGTTGCAATAATCTTTTCTCACCAGCATCTTTTAGATTAAAATTAAATTCCTTAGTAACACAGAATGCTATATGCTCCAATTCTACTAGTAAGTGGCATGTTTTTCCAAAAATAAGTCTTTATGGGGACATTCCTTTAGGAGTCTTATAAGTAGTTCTGTATGCCCATAATGCAGTATCTAATCTAGCAGACCAATTCAATTTATAGGGATTTACAGCTTTTTTCTAAAATTCATTTTATTTCACAATTCAATATTTCTGCTAGACCGCTAGTCTGAGGATGATAAGCAGTAGAGAATCTATGCATAATATCATATTTCGTTATCATTTTCTCGATTCTCTTATTTTTAAAATGGGATCCTCCATCTGTAATAATTACTCTTGGCATTCCATATCTTGTAAAAAAGTTTTTATTTAAAAATTTAGAAACACTCCGAGCATCACATTTAGGTACAACAACAACTTCAATCCATTTGGACATATAATCAACAGCTAGTAATATATATAAGTTTCCAAATGAAGGCATAAATGGTCCCATAAAATCTAATCCCGATACATCAAAAATTTCAACTTCCAATGTGTAATTTAGAGGCATTTCATTTCTTTTAGAAATATTTCCAACTCGCTGACATCGATAGCATGTTTTAATATATTCATTAACATCTCTAAAAAGAGTAGGCCAATAAAATCCAACTTGCAAAATTTTATAAGTAGTTCTATTTGTTTCAAAATGTCCTCCAAATTCAGAATCGTGACATCTTTCAATTATTTGTTAAGTTTCTCCATAAGGCACACACCTTCTAATAATTAGATCTTTACATTGTTTATATAAATATTGGTCATCCCAAAAATAGAATTTTGAATCATATGTGAATTTCTTTAATTGTTGATTCTTAATATCTGGTGGTAGAATATCATTTACAATATAATTTACTATATCGGCATACCACGGTATATATATTTCTTAAATACTATATAATTTTTCAGCAGGGAAATTTTCTAAAATTTATTTGTGAAATTAGTTAATATTTCTTTTTCTAGTCTAGACAAATGATCAACTCCAGCTATTTGATTGCTCTTTCTATCAACTACAGTAAAATCGAACTCTTGCAATAGAAGTATCCATCTAATTAATCTTGGTTTAAC
>NW_018251959.1:274585-275336 GCF_001263595.1 Phalaenopsis equestris | reverse complement strand
GTTTAGCATCCTTTTTTTTGCATTAAGTATTTAATAGTAGAATGATCTGTATGCACTATAAATTTAGTTCCAATTAAGTAAGGTCAAAATTTATCAAAGGCATAGAAAATAGCTAATAACTTTCTTTCAGTAGTAGTGTAGTTAATTTGAGCATCATTTAGAGTTTTCTTTAAAAACTTTGTTGCTTTAAAAACTTTGTTGCGCCTTTGTCCTAACACAGCTCCAATAGCATAATCATTAGCATCACACATTATTTGAAATGGATTTTCCCAATCAGGTGGTACTATTATAGGTGCAGTGATTAATTTTTCTTTCAATAATTCAAATGTTTTTATGAATTCCTTATTAAAATCAAATTTTGTATCTTTTTTCTAAAAATTGGCATAATCGCTTAGTTATTTTTGAAAGTTCTTTATATAACGCCTGTAAAAACCAGCATATACTAGAAAACTTCTTACCCCTCTGATCGTAGTTGGTGGTGGTAATTTTTCAATGACTTAAAATTTTGTTGGATCTACCTCCATGTCATTTTCAAAAATTTTATGCCCAAGTACCTATCCTCCTGCAACCATAAATTGACATTTTCGCCAATTTAGTACTAGGTTGATTTTTTCACATAATTCTAGAACTTTTTCTAAAATATTTAAGCATAATTCAAATGAAGTCCCAAACATAGAGAAATCATTAAATCATTCTTTCATTCCATGCTCAATTAAATTACTAAATATTGACATCATACATATTGACATCA
>NW_018251959.1:267152-274513 GCF_001263595.1 Phalaenopsis equestris | reverse complement strand
GTTCCATAAGGGCTTGTAAATGTTGTCTTGTCTTAATCCTCAGGAGCAATTAGAATTTGAAGATAACCGGTATATCCATCTAAAAAATAGTAATATTTATTTCTATCCAATATATTCAACATTTGATCTAGAAAGGGTAAAAGAAAGTGATCTTTCCTGATGGCCAAGTTTAATTTTATATAATCTATACAAATTTGCCAACCAATGGCTTGTCTTATTGGAATTAATTCATTTTCCTCATTTAATTCAATGGTCACTCCTCCTTTCTTTGAAACACAGTGAATTAGGCTTACTGAAACACTACTGTCTAAAATAGGATATATAATTCTAGCATCTAACCATTTTAAAATTTTTTTGTTAACAACTTCTTTCATTATTGGTTTTAATCTCCACTAAGGATCAGCTTTAGGTTCATATTGTTCATCTAATAAAATTTTGTGCATACAAATTGAAGGACTAATTCCTTTAATATCTGCTAAAGTCCATCCAAAAGCCTTTTTATATCTTTTTAACATTTCAATTAATTGTTGTTCTTGAATTTCAGTTAACTCTGAAGATACAATAACAAGCAATGTAGATGAATATCCTAAAAATACATATTTTAAATGAACAGGTAATACTCTTAGTTCAAGTTCAAGTGGTTTAATACTTACAGGAATAAGATTTTTGTTATCATTTCCCAACAAATCTAAAGTTTCAATTTTTTCCTGAATATAATCTAAATTTTCTTCTTTTATTTCATCCTCACTTTCACAAATTCTTCTTGCTTTAATTTTTCTTTAAACTCTTTCTTAAATTGCTCATTACTTAGATAATCAGTAACTTCCATTCTAAAATATTTATTATCTTTTTCTATTGCAGGACATTTCATAGCTTTTCTAGTATTAAATTTTACTTCTTGATCATTAACTATCATTATTAATTTTCCTTTTTGCGCATCTATCACAGCTCTCCCCGTTGCAAGAAATGGTCTCCCCAAAATAATAGGAATTTATTTATCTTCTTCCATATCTAATACTATAAAGTCTACAGGGAAAAAAATTATCTACTTTTACTAATACATCTTCTATAACTCCTTTAGGATAAGTGATTGATCGATTAGCTAATAAAAGAGTTAGAGTAGTAGAGGAAATCTCATCTAAATCTAAACGTTTAAAAATTAATAGAGGCATAAGATTGATACTTGCTCCTAAATCACATAAGGCTTTCCCATAATACTTTTCACCAATTGCAGAAGGTATAGTAAAACTATCAGGTTCTTTTAACTTTTCAGAAAGCTTTTTCTGGATAATAGCGTTACACTCTTCACTAAGTGCAATAGTCTCATGAGTATTTTTAAGTGGTATATTACTTGATGTGGTATTTTAGTAATAATAACGTTAAGCTCTTAAGATTTGGATTATACACAAGTATACGTATCATTATCAAGTAATATAAGACTTTCTATTTAAGTCACAAATATTTATCCTACGGGAAAGGTTTAAATTTGAAATGATAAATTAACTAGGAAATTTACAGAAATCAAACAAAATTACTGTCACTAATTTTAAATGTTTCAAATGTTTAAGATACTAAATGTTTAAGATACTATCAAAGCTAAATTACTTACTACTAGCAAAATTTAAAAGCATATTTTAAAATTAATAACTACTAAACTATGTTTATGTGATAAAGTTTTCTAATATTAAAAGGATCTTTCCCATTACCATGAGTTTTTGGTGAAATAAGATGAGCTCATTGGTTTAAGGTGAAATAAGATGAGATAAATGGTTTAAATATGTATTGTGTCAATTAATTACAATTTTAATTATCTACTCTGATTCAGTGTTATAGAAAATCATTGACTAATCTTAGGTTTAGTCCCTAAATACGTGGCTAGGCTAAGAGGATAATGATAGAATACTGGCTCTTACTCCAGTGCTCCCACTTCCCTTCCCTTGAAGGATAACTCTTGCTTTAGTTCTTAAACACTAAAATTGAATTTGGGATTTTTAGTCTATCGCCCTAGAAAGGATTTTTAGTCTATCGTGGGATTTTTAGTCTATCGCCCTAGAAATCTCCAATTATACACCCAACAAAGTATATTTCCCTATTTATTTACACTTAATTCCATGAACAAAAACTTCTTCATGGACTTAAATATGATTCTTGCTCTTTTGTAGAACTCATACTCCATTTCCCGGATCATATATTTCACAACAAATTTTAACAATTCAATTGGTCTGATCAAAATGTAAATTATAAGTGGAGTTGAAAAACCATCACAATTTATTTTAAATTTTAATATTGGCACATCCACATTATCTCTTCATTTCACCATATCTCAGAGTATGCAGAAAGATAAAGGAATCTACTCAAACTTTATGAGAAAGAAAACACAAATTTCATAAATACAACAAAACACAAATTTCATAAATAAAAGAAAGTTCATAGAACAATAATAAACAAACAACACTTATCTGAAACTTTTTATTAAAGCAAATCCTTTGTAGCCTCACTTAAGAAATGTAGGAAGAAGAAATCTCTCACTTCTTATCCTCTCCAACACTTCTTAGAGAGAATTCACTCTTAAACTCACCTCAAAAACTCAAAACTATATAAACAATAACTAACTAATGATGTGGAATGACGTGGAATGTAGGTGTGTGAAGAAGAAAATTGAAATGAGTGGAAGAAGTTGAAATGGTGCAAGGAGGGGGGGTTTCTGATCAAATTTCAACCCTAAATAGAGCCTAGGTCGGTTCTCCAATATGAGCATCAAACAAATCTTCAAAAAGCATCCAAATTCATCAAATCTTCTAGAAGCAAGGATTCCACTAAAATAAGCGTCGGCGCCGATGGCGCCAATGCTCCGCTAATTAATTCCCAAGTCTATGTCAAATGGCTTTGTTGGCACCCAATCTGGTGTCGTTGGCGCTGACTCTTATTCTACATCCTTCCTATGGGTTTGCACCATCTGACGCCCTTCTGTCGCCGTCAGCACTGAGTAATTCTTCCAAATCTCCATTTTTGCTCCAAATTCCATCCTTCTTGCTTTTTTTTTTGCTTCAATTCCCAAAAATTAACAACCTGCAAGAAAACATAAGAAATATCTTCCATAAAGTGTAATATCACCAAAAAAGGGTATAAAAATAGGTCTAAAAATACATATATTTTTGAAAGTAGGTGTGTGAAGAAGAAAATTGAAATGAGTGGAAGAAGTTGAAATGGTGCAAGGAGGGGGGGTTAAGTGGTAGATGGGGGGGGGGGTTTCTGATCAAATTTCAACCCTAAATAGAGCCTAGGTCGGTTCTCCAATATGAGCATCAAACAAATCTTCAAAAAGCATCCAAATTCATCAAATCTTCTAGAAGCAAGGATTCCACTAAAATAAGCGTCGGCGCCGATGGCGCCAATGCTCCGCTAATTAATTCCCAAGTCTATGTCAAATGGCTTTGTTGGCACCCAATCTGGTGTCGTTGGTGCTGACTCTTATTCTACATCCTTCCTATGGGTTTGCACCGTCCGACGCCCTTCTATCGCCGTCAGCACTAAGTAATTCTTCCAAATCTCCATTTTTGCTCCAAATTCCATCCTTCTTGCTTTTTTTTGCTTCAATTCCCAAAAATTAACAACCTGCAAGAAAACATAAGAAATATCTTCCATAAAGTGTAATATCACCAAAAAAGGGTATAAAAATAGGTCTAAAAATACATATATTTTTGGTGTATCACTAGCCCTAGGCTAGGGTTTAGCAAAGACCAGCACATAGAGGTCCCAAATGGGAATTTCATTGGTCCATAGCTCATACATAGTGGTTGGCACCTAAATTCTACCAAAATATTCAGCTTGGCCTTTTGCCTCTGAATCCACCCAAATTACCTAAATGACCTTGAAACCCTAAATTTGGCCAAAATTCTCAAATTCACCCAAAATACCCAAATTTGTTAAAAAATCATTTCAAACTATTTCAAAATACCCAAATTGCTCAAAACAACCTAAAATTGCCAAAATTATCAAAATACCCCAAATTTGCTAAAACTACAAAAATACCCTCGGTGGCCCAAACTTTCCCAAAAAATCAAAAACCACTTCAAATGTCTCCAAAACCAATTTGAACCCTACAATTGAACCCAATTTGGCCAGTTTGATTATTTTTACCAAAACCCCCAAACTGCCTTTAAAGGCCCAATTTCCCCAAATTCACCCCAAATATCCATCAATTTGGTCCCAATCCTCCCCAATTTCAATTCCAAACTCAAATTCATCTTTTATATGATCAATCCAAACCAAATAAAAGCCTAATTGACCCATTCTTTGAGCAAAATTTTGATCCAAACCAAAACCCCCAATTTTAGCCCCATGACATAATCTTACCTAACTGAACCCCATAGCCTACTCAATTTGCCGCAATTTGAATCCTAAACTCTTAATATTGAATCCTAAACTCTTAATAACAAACTCTTAATAACAATCTTACACATCAAATTGGACCTTCAATTGGCCTTTTTCAAGCCTCAATTTCACTCAATCTCTACCCACATTCAAAACCCCAAATTGGATGTCTCCAAATTCGACCAAATTGAATGCCCTAATCCCAAAATTGGCACCCAATTGATGCTGATAACTCTTCATGATATTCCTATATATCATTTTCAACCGTTAATTTGGAATTAACCCAACCTTAGCCCAACCTTAGCCCAACCTAGACCTTAGCCCAACCTAGACCCAAGTCTAACCAAACACCCCCAAATTGACCAAATGCCCAAAATCCCCCAAATTGAACCTCAAATCAATTCAAAATCACTCCAAATCTTTTCTAAACATGTCATGACAATCATCTACACCAAGTTGATCAATTAATTAAGCTCAATGTCATGGCAAACATCAATTAATTAAGCTCAATGTCATGGCTACTTCTAGTCAAACCCAACTTCTAGTCATTTTGACCCAAATTGAACCCCTTCCCCAAAATTGACTTAGCCATGCTAAAATCACCAAATTGATGACACCATAGCCACTAAACACACCCTATTGACCAGGATAAAACCCCTTAAACCAGCTTAGTGAGCTATGAACCAAGATTTCCCTAGTTTAAGGGTTCTTATCCCATTTATGGGCCTTAACCAAAATATCCTTATCCCTTGCCATTGGGGGTTTATCCAAATCACCCCCCCCCCCCTGGCTTACCTGACCACCTGGCCACTACCCCTGGCCTTGTCGGCTGGCCTATTAGCCGAAAAATGCCAAAATTGAGAGCCACCACCCCTAAATCAAACCACCCAATTTCAACCCTAGATGTCAACTCATCCTAATGGCTTTTTAGAACTCTTCTTCCCTCCACCTAAGCACCATTTTTGCACCCATCAATTGGCCCTATTGGCCTGCCCAAACTCATCTTTTTAATCAGCCCCTCCATGGTTGAAAAGAGGAGAGTTCAAAATCCTTGGGGAAACTCTACCAAAATCTCACCAGAGACTCTCCAAGCATCCCTAAGCTCAAGCCAACCATCTTCCCTCTCTGGTTCCCTCTGTGAGAGTTCAATTTTGAGCTAAAAAATTAGGCTGAAATCATGAGACATTCCTCCATAGCTCCACAGTGAACCAAACTCCAATTAATTGTGCACACACCATCACCACAGTGAAAGGAGTTGATTCCTCACAAAAGCCACCTCTAAAACATCCTCTAACCTAGCTCTAGACCAACACCTGAAATCCACCTTGATCAAAATCATATCTAAACAATTCACCAGGGCTTGAGACTTCATCTAGAGGTTTTCTAGATCCATTTGAAGCTACCACAACCATCTGATTGAGACATCCCCTCTCAGACAAAGGTATTGAGCTCTAACCCTAGCCTGAGTTTTTTTTTATTCTCCATTTGTAATAGCTTGATTTCATACTTGATTGACGTCATAGATGTGTTCTTCTCAAGTTGATGAAGGTTTAGAAATAAATCTCATGCAATTTGGTTGAGTTTAGACAGAGATCTTAAGGTATTAGTGTGAACAACTTACGGGTGAGGTCACTTGGGGACGATAACAGAGAGTCATCCGATCACACGTTTATTTCATCAACGGAGGAGATCAAGTCGGACCAACTCTTGGTGCGAAAGGCCATCTTCATCAACAAGAGGATCTACAGCAACATATCTTTCTTTAGAATTAAATAAACAAGCCACAGGATTTCAAAAGTGTCAAAAAAAGAACAAAATGGGCTAAACTAAATTAAAATATCAGATGAGCTGAACCGACGCCTATGCCCCAAGTGCAGAACTTGGTTGGGGCTTAGGTGACCAAAGGAAAATATGTTGAGATTTTCATACATATTTTATAATGTTTTTAATGATATTGCACTTTAAAGAAAGGTATTTTTTATGTTTTATTGCAGGAATGATGAATTAGGGTCACTGGAGCAAAAAGATACAAAAAGGAGCTAATTTGGAGCGAAAAGGACCAAAATGTGAAGATTTGAACTACCCCGTCGACGGCGCCCTCGACCCCGCCGACGGCGAGTTTTTCCCGAGACTACAGGAAAAAATTCTTCAGAAGTCTGCCAGTGGCACCCTCGAGGCTACCGACGATGAGATTGACGGTTATGCCTACTCAAGCTTTGGATAAGGCCAAATTTTGAAGGGATGCTTAGGCAACTCTTAGGAAAGCTCATCCACAACTTTAAAAAAACATTTTGGCCGAAAATTGAGAGAGTCTAGACGAGGTGGTGAGAGTCTAGAGACCCTAGAGGTTAGAGAGGTTCCATTAGTGTGTAACAATTGTGAGGATTTCTTTGATAAATTGTAAGAGTGGAGGGAAAGTGAGAGATTTCTTCCTCCTTGCTACTTCGAAAAGGAATTTTGTGTGTTGTAAAGAAAGGAAGAGATTCAGAGGAACTTCAAGAAGTGTTCCTGGGGAGAATTTAAAGATAAGTTATTTACTTGTTGTAGTTTGTATGACTTTGATTTTATATATGAATTCCGAGTTTTGTTGTGTTTCCCCATAAGTTCTGAGTAGTTTTCTCTGTCTTTCTCCTTGTCTCGAGATTTGTGAAATGGTAATTTGAATTGGCGAAGGCATAAAATTTTTTAAGAAATTGTGATGATCTTTTCACTTCGATCTTAATTACTTTCAATCTGGCCAATTGATTTGTTAAAATATGTTGAGTTTTACAACTAAAGTGAAGTTTACATCCAAGATTCAGGGAGGTCAAAGCTCTTGGAAGTTGTGTGCAAATAAATAGGGAAATATTATTATCGGGCATAAAATTGGAGATTTTAGAATGACAGACTAAAATCCCCAATTTGGTCCTATCGTTTGGGTGTTGAAGTGTAGATGTTAGCCCTCAGGTGAGGGGAACGTGGGAGCTCCAAAGTGAGAGCCGGTATCC
>NW_018251959.1:261499-267010 GCF_001263595.1 Phalaenopsis equestris | reverse complement strand
AGAAGGATGCTTTCTTATATATTGAATATCACAATTAAGCCCTATTTTATATCATTAGTTATTTATTAGTTATTAAAATTATTTATTTATTTCAATTGCCTATTAGTGACAGATAAGCAAATTGAACATCGTTGTTGTGATTAAATTATTGCTTTTCTAAGGTCTTAGTCCGTAATTCTAAACTACTCCCTGTGGGATCGATATCTAGGACTCCATTAGAGCCCTATATTACTTTAGTGATACGTATACTTGCGTTGATAAGTGTGACTTTATAATTATTGAATATTTAATACGCCATATTTATCTTATATTTTATTGCATATATAAAGTCATTGTCATCTGCCTAGTGCAACATAAATCTTCACCTTATCTTTAGGCATTTTGTATAGTTTGCTATAAATATAAGCCCTAACTCGTCTTAGAATTCTGAGGTTGTCGTTTGTTACGACCTAAATCCTCACATCTTCTAGGCTATTTGTGTGATCATTTCACATGATGTAAGCCATAAACAAATAAAATTTGCAGGATGAAACATTTAAATAATCTCTCTGCAAAATTGAAGCTAAATTATAGGGTAGCTTGGGAAGTCACTGAGGTTCTCCTCCGGATCTATGACATCCCCTAATTCTTCCTCCTTTGGATTCTAAAAATAAAATGTTTCAAATTTGAGTCATTCCCTTTTCACACCTCTTTGTCCAATCTCATTGAAAAGTCATATCCTTTTAACCTCTTTGAAGATAATATTTCTTGATTTTTATCGAGAGCTTTCTTAGAAGACTTTAGTTATCTAAGATGTAATTAACTATAGGGGCTTGCACTTATAGGAAGCTTTTTCTGAACCCAGCTTAATATAAGCCCTATTTAATTCTTCATATTAAATAGAGGAACTTGTCGGCAAATAAAATGGTTTTCGCAGACAAAATGGATGTCGTATATTTCTCAGTTTATTTGATTAAGTCTCACCGTAAAGTCTTGTTTTTATCTTTCGGGATCCATACAAGGTTTGAAAGGAGGGAAGTTGCCACAGCTCAAGGACAATCTCAACCACCCAAGTTATCCTCTCCAGAAGTCAATCAACTGGAGGTTATACATATCACAGATGAAATGAGGGAAGTTGCCTTAGCCAATAGAGATGATCAGCAAAAGAAAGATTCTCCATCAAGTGTCATACCGAAAAAGGAATTTAAGCAAATGGTCGAGCAAGTTCAGGAGGTCTTAGCCTAATCTAAGGGAGGTGCATTGATTTTGAAGAGTAGACCTTACCCGAAGGAATTTGATGCGTACCCTATCCTAAGGGTTTTGTGTAGCCAAACTTTAAGATATTTGACGGAACTGGAAATCCCAGACAACATATAGCACATTTTTTAGTCAGTTGTGACAACATAGGAGGAAACAAAGCATTGTGCTTTCGACAGTTTGTCAGCAGCTTGTCTTTGGTTGGTATGTCTAACTACCCAACGGACCAGTTAAGAAGTTCACCGAGTTAGAACAATTGTTCATGAAGCTATTTGTCGGAGCGCAGCATCATGTGTATATTGGACATCTCGTAGTAGATAAGTAGAAGCCCAACGAGTCTTTAGTGGACAATATTTTGAGGTGGAGAGGAGAAACTGAGGTGGAGAAACTTTAGCATGAAATGTGAACCTCAGCTAAAGGAACATCATGCGATTGAGATCTTACTCAAGAGCATTCATGGGTCGGTGGCTTTCATGCTCATGGGACTCACCATTAAATCCTTCGAGAAGCTACTCAGCAAGGCTAGTAATCTTTAAGAAGAAGTCAAACATATGGATTCTCATGAGAAAGCCGAGAAGTCCAAGATGAACAAAGTATTTTAAATGAAGTCTGAAATAGTGGATAGGAACAATGAAAACTGTCGATAAAGGAAAACAACCAATGAAGATACATGTAGAAAATTCTCGTCAGTCGTCATCACAGTATGCTCAACAACAGACATAACAATATGGCCAGTTTTGCCCGCAACCGCCCGCCAGCAACCGCCTCAAGGAGGATCATACCAAACATAGGATAAGGAAATATCCATTGTAAAACATAAGAAAGCAGTTTATTCCTTCAAAGATGAAGCTGTGCCATAAATGTTCAGAAGTCTGATGAAGAAGCCTAAGTTTAGATTACCAGATCCAAAGAAACCCAAAGAGGTCGACAAGAAGGATCATCCAAATTATTATTTATATTACAGGTTGCTTGGGCACACTATAGAGGAATGTTTCATTTTCAAGAATTGGCTCGAGAAAAATATTAAAG
Source organism: Phalaenopsis equestris (assembly GCF_001263595.1). Taxonomy (NCBI): domain Eukaryota; kingdom Viridiplantae; phylum Streptophyta; class Magnoliopsida; order Asparagales; family Orchidaceae; genus Phalaenopsis; species Phalaenopsis equestris. Next base: position 264,745 of record NW_018251959.1, on the reverse strand, counting down.
AAGAAAATATAACAATCTCGAAAGAAGATTTAAAAGAACCTTAAAAAGGTTCTATAAATATGATTTCGGCTGAGTCAGTCTCTCTGATTGACCCATATACTGGAAAAGATGGATGGAGTGTGACTTGGAACAAGCTCAAGATTGTACTAAACCAAATCTAAAATGCATCAACACAAGCTTCCGTTCAGAGTCTTCAGCCTGTTAAGCCTGAGATAAAGATTTCACCATAAGACTAGTCACTGTCAAAGAAGAAGAAGAAGAAGAACACCACCCCAAAGACTGATAGCACGTAGGGTAGGATAGGGGATGACTCTATTAGATTTGTTATCTCAGATTCAGGGAAGAAAATCCTCAAACCCCTGACCTTGTATGATTATCTTTTTTCCCCTTGAGGTCTTATGAATATAATGATTATGATTTCAGCTACGTTCTAACTATTTTTGATGATAACGTAATTGATTATGACCAATCTAACCTCAATCTCGATTCCCAAACCGATCCTTAAATCATACTTAAGTCCGATGAACTTGTTAACAAGATCAAAGAAGACATCGATAATAACGATTACAACGACACTAGGAGTGAGGAACCAATCCTCGAGCGCCACGGTGCACCACTTGCCATCAACTTAGATCTTTCCGACAATATCGAAATATCAGAAGATTCGACAATGGTATCTCAAGAAGAAGAAATTACAGAAGTGAACTTAAGGAGCAGGAGAGTATTACCCCTGAGGTCAGCCCAAACGGATAAAGGAAAGTGAATAGTAACTTAAGAAGAGCTACCTCCACCTCAGCCAGTGGAAGAAACACATAACAAAGTAAAGATCGGAGGATCATACAAAGTGGATTACAATGTGCTAGCTCATCTTAGGAAGTTGTTGGCCAAATTAAGCATTTATGATGCTCTATTCCTATCAAAGGAGATGAGAGAATCTCTTGTTATAACTTTGTTGGACCCAGGGATTTGCTTAGCCTAATTGGTCAGCACATCCTCGGATGAAGTTTGCCTGTTGAAAGAACAGCCTGAGGTAACTTTCACAGATGAAGACTTGCTGCTCGGTACTGTCAACTTTAATTGTCCACTCTATATCTTTGTTAACATCAGTAGATTTGTGTTGTCCAGAGTTTTGATATATCCGGGAGCATCCCTCAACTTGATGAGCCTACGGACATTGGCCTATTTGGACATTGAAGCTCAGGAGCTTACGACCGATAAAATGATGCTAAGAGGATTCAACCAACATGGAGAGAGAGCCCTTGGATCAATTACATTGCTTATGAAAGTTGGATAACTAGTAACTACCGCTAAATTTCATATCATTGATGCCGATACCTCTTTTAATGCTCTGCTGGGTCGACCATGGATTCACGAACACAACATGATTCTTTCGTCTCTACACCAATGCATTAAGTATTACAAGGAAGGACAAGAACATTGCATCAAGGGAGATTCAAGGGAGATTTACAGTGGGAGATTTACAGTCATTTTTAGTTCATGAAGTTGACATTCATGAAGATGCTGCGTACTATGCACCTTTGAAGAAAACTATCTTCTCTTGTGAAGTTGTAGCAAATAAAAGTGAAAATTCAGAAGAATCACAAAGAGGAAGCTATTCAGCTCTGCTTCAATGATCTTAGACCACTCTTTTGCAACTAGTTGGTGGATGTTCTTTCAGTTTGCGCACCTGAGTTTGAGGCCCGGGACTGGACGAGCAAGGACCAATTTACTTGTTGAACGAGCTAGGTTGACCATCAACATTGATGATGAAGAAAGTTTTGAAGATGAAATAATGATGATAAAACTGAAGAAACCTTGGTACGAGATGTCCTTAAAAGATACCGAGAAAAGCAAATATGAGACAATGTATGATTGGATAAACCACTATGTGAACACCATGACCCTTACTCTGATTCTCCCTCAAAAGGTCGAGAGTTTAGAGGTCAAGGAAGTCTATATTACGGGTTTAAAGCCGATCAAATTTTATCATGTTTCTACTTTTACTAATCTTGAAAGTCATGTAAATTTGGATGAGGATCCTAATGAATTAATGAAATTGCTTTTTGGTTACTTTTCGCCTTGTGTATAAAAGTTAATTCAACGAGGTCATTTGCCAAAATAAATGAAAAAGATAAATTACAACTTTTTGAAAAATTGTGGGATGTTAAAAGTCAAACTCCAAACTCGAAAGACAGTTTCAGATTTGGTACAGTCGGGTCAAGTCGATGATTCAGAATTTTGCATGGTTATTACTAGTGAGTCGGAAGAGGATTGCCTCAATCTGGAGGATGAGTCTACCGATTAGCTGATATAAGATGCTCCGCCATAATTTGAGGAAGAAATTAAATCAACTATTGATGAAGTGAAGGAAATCAACCTTGGGACGGAAGAGCAACCCCAACCTACATTTGTAAGTTCTCTAGTCAACGATGAAGAATCTTCAGAGTTGATCAAACTCTTAACATAATTTAAAGATTGTTTCGCATGGAGTTATGATGAAATGCCAAGACTGTCACCAGAAGTTTCAGTTCATAGTTCATAAACTCGGTCAGTTCATAAACTCGGGGTGGACAAGGATATGACCCCAATAAAACAAGCTCCAAGAAGAATGCACCTTGAAATAGAGCAGCAAGTCTTTTTTGAGGTAAAAAAAATAATATACGCTAACTTTGTAAGAGAAGAGCAATAACCCACATTGTTAGCCAATATTGTGCCAGTTAAGAAGAAAAATGGACAAATCCATGTCTGTATCGACTTCAGAGATTTGAATAAAGCATGTCAAAAGGATGAATTTCCACTGCCAATACCAGAAATGATGGTGGATATCGCTTCGACACATGAAACTTTCTCTTTCATGGATGGTTCGTCGGGGTACAACCAAATCAAGATGGCTCCTGAAGATGCAGCACTTACAGCCTTCAAAACACCTATCAGGATTTTCTGCTACATAGTGTGTTGTTTGGGTTAAAGAACGCTGGAGAAACATACCAATGAGCTATGAAGAAATTTTTTGATGATCTCATTCACAACTAAGTGGAATGCTATGGATGACTTGGTCATCAAAAGTAAATAAAAAATAGACCATTTGTACAATTTGAGGATCGTGTTCGAACAATTATGACAATACGACCTTAAGATGAATCCCTTAAAGTGCGCCTTTGGCGTTACCTCCGAGAAATTTCTAGAATTCATTATCCGTTATCGGGGAATCGAGATCGATCCGGATAAAATTAAAGCTATCTTGAA
>NW_018251959.1:256386-261460 GCF_001263595.1 Phalaenopsis equestris | reverse complement strand
TAACTACGTTTCTTCCAATTGGCATATCTGAGACGCATTATTTCTAATCTCTCAGGTAGGTGCCAGCCCTTCTCAGCATTAGTTAGAAAAGACGTCAAATTTGTTTGGGAAGAGAAATGCCAGTGGGCTTTTAAGGACGTTAAGCAATATTTAATGACATCTCCTATTTTGGCAGCCCCTATCCCGGGAAAACCTTTAATACTTTATACCGCGGCCTTAGATGACTCTCTTAGAGCCCTCTTAGCTCAAGTTAATGACGAGGGTAAATAAAATGCACTCTACTACTTGAGTCATCGTTTAATACTGACAGAGATAAGGTATATGCCTATTGAGAAGCATTGTCTAGCTTTGATTTTTGCCACCCAGAAGCTCAGACATTACATGCTTTATCATAAGATTTGATGACCCGACCAATACTCTATGGACGTCTAGCAAGATGGTCGATGATTTTGTTGCAATTTGATATAACTTTTGTTCCTCTCAGTGCTATCAAGGGACAAATTTTAGCAGACTTTCTTGCTACGCACCCACTTCTAGCTGGGTCCCCTCTTAATGAAGAATTACCAGATGAACAAGTATTAAAAATGGAATTCTCTAGTGCGCCACGCTGGGAGATGTACTATGACGGAGCTTCATCAGCCAAAAAAGATAAAGGATCAGACACAATTATATCAGGCAAAGCAGGGATTGATTTGATCTTTATCATGCCAGATAAGGGTATGCTGAGGTTCTCAAATCACCTGACAGAGCCATGTATCAACAACAAAGCAGAATATGAAGCGCTAATCACCGGATTGGAATTGGTAATCTCGATGGATATAACAGATATTGTCATTTATGGTGATTATCAACTCATCATCCAACAAGCCGCCGAACAATACAAGATTTCGAAACAAAGGTTAACAGAATACCATCGGTACACCATGAAGCTACTAGAACAGATTCCCAGTCTAACTTTCTATCAAATTACTCGGGGAGATAAAGCCCATGTCGATATTTTAAAAAAACTTACTAAGGAGCTGGCATGCCTACCGAAGGATTCCATTGATATTACAATACAAGGGTGACATGTTTTATCTGGAATCGACTTCGAAAATCTACACAAGCTTGACGTAAGCCATTAATAGAATATCTGCAAATTGAAAAGTTGCTAGAAGACAAGTTAGCAGCGCATCACATCACAAGAAGGGCTATGTTGTACGCTTTAGTAGGCTATGTCCTCTACAGAAAATCATTCGAGCAGATGTGGTTGTGGTGCCTAAGAAGAGCCGAAGCTCGTAGTATTGTCAAAGAATTACATGCCAAATTGTGTGACGCTCACCAGTCAGGGCTAAAGATGAAGATGAAGATCAAGAGACTCAGATATTATCGGTTGGCAATGATGTTCGATTGCATGGATACAACCAGAAGTTGTCACCAGTGCCAAGTGCATGGGGTGGTCTTACACCAACCTCCAAATGTGCTACACCCAACCGTCGCCTTGTGGCCATTCGAGTGTTGGGGCACGGCCATAATAGGTCCGATAGACCCTCCATCCTCTAAAGGGCACAGGTTTATACTTGTCTCTACAGATTATTTTCTAAATGGGCAGAGATAGTGCCGTTGCGAGAGGTTACAACACAACACATCCTTCAATTTTTCAAAAGCCAAGTCATCTACCATTCCAGAGTTCCGCGCAGAATAGTTTCCGACAATGGGACAGCTTTTAAAAGCACGAAGATCAATAATTTTGTTAAACAACATGGGATAGACTGGAAATACTCTACGATCTACTATCCTAGGGCAAATGGCTTGGTTGAGGCCTTCAATAAGACACTGGTACAGAGTTTGAAGAAAACACTAGACGAAAACAAGAGAGATTGGCATAACAAATTATTAGAAGCCTTGTGGGCCTACTAGACAACGTTCAGGACTCTCACTCAATGTACACCTTACATGCTCATATACGAATCTGAGGCTGTACTACCACTATAAGTTCAGACTTTGTTTCTCAGAGTTGTTGTCACCAATCAACTGACAATAGAAGAAAGTGTGAAACTAAAACTTGAAGAATTGGAGAGTTTTGAAGGAAAACAACTAGAAGCACAACAACATAAGAATTTGAACTCTATCAAGCAAGGATGGTGCAGGTTCATGACAGGTTGGTCCACCCAAGGACATTCAAAATTGGTGATCTCGTACTAGTTCTCAAAAGGGCTATTCTTGCACGTCGCAAGATGGGTGGAAAATTTGTGCCAACTTGGGAACGACCATTTATAGTAGAAAAGGTCTATGCAGGAGGAGCTTACCAACTAGTGGATTTTTTATGTAAAAGACCCATGTTTCCAATCAACGGACGATATTTGAAGACATACTATGCAACTTGACATTGCTTGAATTGAAATTTTGAAATTTTGATTGTTCTAGGGTTATTTGTTTGGCCAAACGTCTGTGACCGGGTCTGAAAAATTTTGTGAGAAAATTAAGCTCAATAAAATGAAAATTTTGAAATTACATACTTTGACTTTCTACCTCCTACGTTTAAGTTTGATATCTTACTAAATTAAATAAAATATATACATAAATAAATGATCATCTCACCATCATAAACTAAAACTTTTTCTAATAAACACTTTGTTTTGTTCTTGTTCCTGCTAAATTTCAGGGCACTGACATTTTTTCTGTCATCTGCAGAGAAAATGTCAGGATAGAAGCTAATTTTTTCTTTTAAAGAAGGCTGGAATCTCACACTTAATGAGGAAAAGGCACTATAGGGTGGCATCGTAGACTTCTACATGGACTTCGGTCAAGTCGATGTAAACTATGAGGGTCCCCTGATGGACGTGCTCAACCAACGAGAAAAAGAAGGGATACCATTGCTGTTAAAGATTGGCACCAAGGAGGATTCCTCACTGAAGGGGAAGAAAGTGATAGTGCAGTAAGATTCGATGGAGGGGACTAGTCACCTGCCATCTACGATAACTGCATCGACTGGAGGTCTAGTTACTGCTGATGACGAGAGACTGCCAGATGCATCGTTACGAAGGACTCAACGCAGAAATACCAATCATCGAAAACATAACGCTTTCTTACGTGAAGAAAGAAGACGCTAAAAGGAGACAGAAAGCTTGCTTACCTCAATTCCTAAGAGGAAAATCTACTATCCGTGCATGAGAGAGACTTCCTCTAGCTTGCCTGCCACAGAGGATGAGTCCGAGTTCACTACAGAGCCAACGATACTTGAGGTTTCAGATGATCTTTGTGCGGGTTGCTCGACATTCAATGCCGAGATTTCCATACAGATACCAATTACAGGGGTGTTTGTGGAATGCCCGGACTGCAACATCCTCCACCTAGAGCGTAACAGTACTTTGGAGGAGTATATGTCCACCAATGATAAATTTTAGATCACCGATCACCCAATGGGTGAATCATATATTCCGCTAGATACAGAGACAACACCAACATGAATTTCTGCTGATATTGAAATGAGGGAGCATCCTCGATAGCCGTCAATTGTCATTATGGAAGAATACTACAAAATGAGTAAAGTAAAGAAAAGGGAATTTGAATTTTATGACGAAGTTCAAGGAAGATTCATCAACATACTAGAAGGCTTGGAGCTATACACCAGAGTCTTCATTGAAAGCGACAAAAGAAGCATTCTTGACTACATATTTGACCTAAGAGATAGAGGTCGAGCCGGTCTTCTGATGGAAAAAACCTATTCCGAACCACGAAAATGGATGCGTTGAAAAGGCAGAATCACCATCCAATGTGGTTGCTTTTATAACTTTACCAAGGACAGACAAGAAAATTCCCTAGTGATTTTAAGACATGATGAGGTGGATCTGTTATCCTCAATGATAAAGTGGAAGATCATGAGAATGGTTCAATGGAGCAAACTTCCAGTCAATTGCATTCCTAACTGCTATATCATCAATATCTATGATGAAGGCGATTGCATCCCCCCACATATAGACCATCATGATTTTGTGAGGACTTTTTACACTGTCTCCTTCATGAGCAAGAGCAATATCCTGTTCGGGAAAGAAATAGATGCCATCGGCTCCGATGAGTTCAGAGGATCCATGAAGATTCTGCTACCTGTGGGTTCACTATTGATTCTCAAAAGAAAAGGAGTAAACATCGCCAAACACTGCATTCCAGAGGTACGACATCATAGGGTGTCTGTAAATTTCAGAAGAATGGATAGCAATAAAATTCTGTATAGATTTCAACCAGATCCGAAGTTAGAAGAGCTACAACCTTACGAGCTATGAGAGGGCTTGATCGGACTTTTTGTTGCGATAGATTGTGTAAAATTTAATTAAATATAATCAATTAATATTCGGATTCTACGCAAGTGTACTTATCATTATCAAGTAATAATGGACTTTCTATTTAAGCCCTAAATATCAATCCTACGGGGAAGGTTTAAATTGGAAATGACAAATTTACTAGGAAATTCACAAAAAGTCAATTAAAATCACTGTCACTAATTTCAATTGTTGAGATGTAATCAAAACTTAATTTCTAAACTATTATCAAATCAAATATGCAAAAATTAAAACAGTAAATACTAATCTATTAACTATGTTTATGTAACAAAGATTCTTATTTGAAAAAACATTCTTCCCACTACAATGAGGCTATGGTAAAATGAGATGAGATAAATGTTCATAATATGTATTGTGTCAAATAGGAGCAATTTTAATTAGTGCATAGAAAATCATTGGTTAATCTTAGTTTTAGTCCCTACATCTGTGGCTAGGCTAGGAGGATATCGGCTCTCACTCCAGAGCTCTCACTTCCCTTCACCTGAAGGCTAGCTCTCGCTTCAGTTTTTAAACACTAAGACTGATTTGAAGATTTTAGTCTGTCACCCTAAAGGTTCTCCAATTCTACACCCAACAAAGAATATTTCCCTATTTATTTGCACTTAATTTCGTAAACGACGTTCTCCTTCATAGAATTAAATGTGATTCTTGCTCTGTTGTAGAACTCATACTCCATTTCCCGGATTATATGTTTTCCGGATTATATGTTTTATTCAATTGGCCAGATTGAAAAATAAATTAAGTTCAATTGGCCA
>NW_018251959.1:253332-256272 GCF_001263595.1 Phalaenopsis equestris | reverse complement strand
CATATCTCAAAGTAGGGAGAAAGATAGAGGGAACTACTCAGACTTCATGAGAAAGAAATAACAAAATACAAAATTCTTATATAAAGGAAATTTCATACAACACTGATAAACAAACAATACTTATCTGAAAACTCTTTCTCAAAGCAAATCCTTTGTAGCCTTTCCTTAGAAATGTTGGAAGAAGATATCTCTCACTTTTCTCCTTCTTCAACACTCTTACAGAAAGTTTCATATTTGGTTTTTATTTTTTTTCTCCTGGTTTCTAAAAATCACTAATTGACTCCAATATGGAAGTGGAATAGAATGATGTGGTGCGAAAAATGAAAGTTGAGGAGTGAAATGATGAAATTCACCCATTTTCTGATGAAATTCAGCCCCAAATAGAGCCCAATGTCGGTTCTCCAAGAGGTGCCTCCAAAAACTCTTGAAAAAGTTGTCCAAATACATCAAACCTTCTAGAAACAGGGTCTGTGACGCCTTTGGCGCCGTCGGCGCTCAGTAAAAAATCTTCGCATTAATTTGTTCTGCGTCGTCGACGCTGCCCTTGGCGCTGAGTATTTCTTCAAAAATGTCGTTTTGACTCTAAATTTCATCCTTTTTGCTTTCTTTTTTGTTTTAAGCCCTAAAAATCAACAATCTACAAGAAAACATCAAAATACCTTCCATTAAAGTGCAATATCATCAAAAATAGGTATAAAGTATGGGTCTTAAAATGCATATATTTTTTGTGTATCAAAATCTCCCAAACTTACATGTTACTTGTCCTCAAGTAACTCCTTTACTACATAAAAAATATGACTTATGATAATGACCTTAACTTTTAGACTTCCTTATTTTAGTTTTCCAAATCTAATAGTATAACTTAAGAGAAATTCAAAACAACTCCAGTTAATACTAAAGGTGTAAAGATATTCAATAATTAAGTCTAAGGTTTCTGATCCTCTATTTCTTTCAAGAAAAAATGTAATTTGTTATATTAAAGTCACTTAACAAATTCATATGTAAAAGAAATTCATAAAACTTTATTAATAATTAAGTTAACATTCAAATGAAAAGTTTATAAAATGTGTTCAAGTTTTTTTATTTAAGTTGATTCAAGTGAAACCAATTTTTAAGTAGGCATCTCCTCAAGCTTCTCCCTATATATATATTTTTTCGTTTTCTTTTCTTTTCAGAATCATTTTTAATCCCCTTTTTCTTTTCTTTCTTTCTTTTCTTCTCTTTTTTTTTATATGTCAGGATTACTATATCTGGATAGCCTTTAATAAATTTAAACTTCACTATCGTCTTCTTAATGTAAAAAACTTTTTATATTTCTTTACTTAACAAATTTATATTAACTTATAGATTTCATAAAGTTTAATTCTTTTATTTTTACATGAATCTTTTAATATTTTTAATACTTCAAAAATACAAATTTCCTTTACTAAAAATAGAAAAACATAGTCTTATTCTCTTTTACCCAATATCTTAGCCTCTAGAATTAATCTTTGTTATTGAAAATTTTTACTTAAATTTACTATATATTTAGAAACATAAATATAGTTATCCAAAGTTATCCTCTAATACTAAAGGTCATATTAAATTTAAAATTTTGACCCCCCCCAAACTTAAATTTTTAAAAGATTTTTACATGAAGAGCTTTAAAAATGAAGGGTTAAAGAAACCATTAAATACATAAAAAAAATTCTACCTATTGGAGATTCTGATTTTTTAACGTAAATTTTGAAAATACTGCAGGTGCTAAAATAACAACTACAATGCTAAAAACATTAAATTGCATATAATACATATGAAATTTGCTGAGAAAGAGCTAATCACAAAACAAAACAAAGTGCTGAAAATAACAATAGAACTAAACTAAATTCTAAAAATGAAAACAATTTTCCACATTACAGTTTCGCATAACTTAGCAACAAAGTCTAAACAACATAAACAACATCACAACACGTAAACAACATCACAACACGAACAATACAATCACACAATACAAACACAAACAAACAAACAAAATAGATCACCAGTCATCATCTCCTCATCATCGACATCTAACTTTTGCTGTTGATATGGAGTATAAGTAGGGGTGAATAGGGAACTGAATTGTATGGTTACCCCTGAGGTATCACACTAAAGCATCATCATAAGCACCATCATACTCAAATTTATGACAAATCAGATCGTCAGTGTGAGCATTTCTGTCTTCTATATTTTGCATCCTATGATCCATCCTCAAAATATCTCCCTGTTGTATCATCATCTGATCCAACAACTCCCAATTCTTGGGGTCACTTGAAGTAGGCTCACTAGGGGTTCTAGAAATAGAAGGAATATTCCTAGCCTGTCTTCCAGATCTCCAATCAACATGGGACTCATAAGTCTTGATGTTGGCAGGCCTAATGGGTCTCTGAGGCTCAATCCTCTCCTCATTAGGTCTGAAATCAACTCCTGCCTGCTCATAAAGTGTGTAAATAAGAGTAGGGTGTGCTAATCCATCAGTGGTCTCTCCCAGAGCAATAGATTGAATGTTCATATAAATGATAGAGTCTACATTTATATCCATCACTTGCTGAATACAATAGTTCAGGATAGCTCTATCCTTAGTCACTTCACTATGATGATTCATCGGAATCATTCTTCTAGAAATAAAATAATGCGAGGCCTTAGATACTACATTTAAACTAGTACGGGGAAAGTTAACTTTAACTCCATTTTTTATTTTTCAAGCCCCCTTACCACTAGTCAGAAAAGAAATAACTTCATCTAATGTCTGATTTTGCGCCATCCCTGTAACAGAAAAAGAATGATACTGGCATTTATACACATCTTCAACAAAATAAAACTCATTTATTTTCTTTGGAGTAAATTCTACCCTTTTTCTATGAACAAATACATAATCATCAGAAGCTTTAGGAAGGTTGGCATAAAATTCCATTACAATCC
>NW_018251959.1:249565-253287 GCF_001263595.1 Phalaenopsis equestris | reverse complement strand
CGAGCAATAATCAAACGTTCAACTTCTCCTCCTAGATTTTTAAAACCTCAGTCCTGAATTACTTTCTTATTTTCATAAATGCTATGAAATCAAGCACTGACTCTAAAGCTAAAAAATCTCTACTCTTCATATTCTACTTTCTTTTTGCTCAATCTAGGTGTCATAGAAAATCTAGAAAATATTGAAAAATCCAAATAAATTCTAAAATTCCAAAAATCAAAATGTAAAACATTTTAAACCTCAAATCACTAAATAAGAGTTATCACTAAACTTCAAATCACTAAATAAGAGTTCATCACCAAAAGATTTTCTCAAAAATTTTTCATATTTTCGGATCCTTGCAATGTGAGATAAATCCTTTGTAAAAATCAAAAATTTTTTGTTTAAAGTGTAGCTCTTACCTAGAGAAGATGAAATCTGAAGTCTTTTAGCCTCTAAATTGCCTCAAATCCAACCACAATCAAGCCCTAGCCACCCAAATCGAAGGTTGAAGATGACTTAAGCGTAAAAATGGTGGTCACAGTAAAAATTAAGAATTTTTAGGGGTTAAAATCTGTTGTCGGGTCGAGGGCACCGTCGGCGCTGAAGGCCTGAAAATTTCATATTTTGATTTTTTTTTAATTCTCAATTTCCTATCAACTTACTACAAAATTTTTAGTATTTTAAACACAAATTTTTATCTAACAATAATTCACAAAACAAAACATTTCACCAACACGAATTTTCACAAACAACAACAAACTACTTTTATATATGAAAGTACACTTTTTACAAACACAATTTTTAATTACACAATCACACATATTAAACAAACTAATTATAAATCAGCATCGAAACCAAGCCACAACACAACGCTAACACAAAACTATACACACAATCAAAGTTCAAAATTTTAAAGCAAAAAAACAAACCAAACCAAATTAAATCCACACAATTGCATTAAATATATATAATGTTCTAAAATAGATATAAAATTTAAAGTCTTCAATTATTACGTCTCTTCTTCAGTGCTTTATCCTCCTCTTTTATCTCTCATAAACCATAGATTGGTAATGAACATATAAGTTGTAGAAGGATTGGTACGGGAATTGATCTGTCAAATTTTCTTCGATCCACCCTTTTTCTTTAAACATCTGAACTAATCCTGCTTCAAAAGTTCTAATGTGATCAAAATTTTCTTTCATTCTCCAATCTAGGTGATCAAAAAGGTATTTAAGATCTCCTACTGCATTCATAATAATTTGAAATTCCCTTTCAATTTTCTTCAATTTCTTTTCTAAAGCAAGCGACCATCCAACTGTTGGTGGCATTAATGGAGTTAAGCATGTGAAGAATGATCTATAATAGCATTTAGTGCTTCATTTCCATTACCAACATATTGATCATCAATAGGAATCATGGGTTCCCACAGTAGTAAAACTTTTTCCCAATTTTCATATGGCACTTGGGATTGAATGCAAATTAAAAAAATTACAAGTCCATAAATTGGCCCATTAGTGAGGATACCCATAATAGATTTAAAAATAATAGACCCTATATCAATGGGTTTTTTCATTTAAATGCAGTAATTTAAAATAGCACATTCTTTGGTAACTCTACTAGTTTTCATAGTAGGGAGTAATTTTGCAGCAATAAAGAAATGCCATTGCTTCAAAATTGGATTAAGTAATGAAGTGGAGAAACTAACATATCCTTCATCTCGTATCTCCCACATATCATTTTCATCTGTCAGAAGATTATACATGTATTGCATCAAATCATATGTAGGAATGAAATTTGTATAATGACAGATTGGAATGTTGTCTATAATATACAATTCATTGATTCTTGCAAGAGTAAATGGTACAACATTACCTCGTATGAAGACAACACCTTGAGTAATTCCATGTAAGTTTGCATAAAACTCTTTCACCACAGGTACGACAACCGCAGACGTAGTGTAACATAGAACTTCCCAACACCTTTGCAGAATGATTTTATCAACTGGACTAGTAAGATTGATCACTCCATGATTAACAAATCCTCTTTCCTTAATCAATCTCCTCTTCGTAAGAACTTTATCATATAATCGCTGCGCGTCAAAACTAATAAACTTTCTTTTGTTGAAACTCCATACCTCAAAGTATTTATGGAATTAGAAGTTATGGAATCCAAATATAGGAAGTTACTAGGCATCCAAGGATATTTCTAGGCCTTTTTAAACTCGTCTCGATGGTTATTATGAAGTGAAATCACACCAAAACCCGCCAAAAGTGGTCTAAAACCGTCCAACCTCACTCAGTACCGTCGGCGCTCCCAATTGGCACTATCGACGCAGATGTCTGTTATCTAGGGCGCCGTCGTCGCCCATTTTGGCACCATCGGTGCCAGTGGCCAAAATTGCAATTTTCTTTTTTTAATTCAATTCGATTCCAAATTTTCCTCTAATACCAATATTTGACTTAATTTATAATAAATGCAATTCTGTAGGATTATTATCTAATAATATATAAGTCACTTAACAAACTAAATAGTAATACATAGCAATATAAGTATGGGTTTCCCCCACAAAGCGCTTGGTTTAACGTTGTCAGCCTGACATACCATTTGTTTAGTTGGGTTGACTTAACATTACAACTTCTTTAAATTAAGGTATATGCCCTTCATAATAATTTTTTAAACAATGTCCATTAACTTTGAATATCTTTCCAGTAAATATCTTTCCAGTATTAGTAAATTAATTATCATTCATCAACATTTAAATAAATTTAATAGCTCGAGAAGTGCTCATAAAACTTGAATAAAAAACCATCTGGATTTTAGTTTTCTTGAAAACAATCTTAATCTTATATTATATAGTAGAACTTCTTGTCCAGGTTCAAATTTCTTCTTAACAATCTTTCGACCATGCCATATTTTCATTTTTTCTTTATAGATTTTTGCATTATCATATGCTTCATTTTTAATCTCCTCAAGTTCATTGAGTTGCAAAAACCTTTTCTCACCAGCATCCTTTAAATTAAAATTAAATTCTTTGATAGCCCAAAATGCTTTATGTTCCAATTCTACTAGTAAATGACATGTTTTTTCCAAAAATCAATCTATATGGGAACGTTCCTATAGGAGTTTTATAAGCTGTTATGTATGCCCATAATGCAGTATCTAGTCTAGCAGACTAATCCAATTTATAAGGATTTACATCTCTTTCTAAAATGCGTCTAATTTCACAATTTTATATTTTTGCTAGATCACTAGTTTGAGGATGATAAGCAATAGAGAATCTATGCATTATATCATATTTCTTGATTAATTTTTTGATTCTTTTATTCCTAAAATGAGATCCTCCATCAGTAATGATTACTCTCGATATTTCATATCTTGTAAAAATATTTTTAATTAAAAATTTAGAAATACGCCAAGCATTACATCTAGGCATAGCAATAGCTTCAATCCACTTAGACATATAATCAACAGCAAGAAATATATATACATTTTCAAATGAAGGCATAAATGGTCCCATAAAGTCTAAGCCCCACACATAAAAAATTTCAACTTCTAATGTGTAATTTAGAGGTATTTCATCTCTTCTGGAAATATTTCCTACTCGTTGACATCTATTGCATGTTTTAATATATTCATTAACATCTCTAAAAATAGTAGGCCAATAAAATCCAACTTGCAAAATTTTATATGCAGTTCTATTTATTCCAAAATGTCCTCCAAATTCAGAATCATGACATCTT
>NW_018251959.1:245707-249302 GCF_001263595.1 Phalaenopsis equestris | reverse complement strand
TTAGTTAATATTTTTATTTCTATTCTAGACAATTGATAAGATTTGATTATCATTTCCCTTTCTATCTACCACGATAAAATCAAACTCTTTCAAGAGAAGTATCCATCTAATTAATCTTGGTTAAGCATCCTTCTTTTGTATCAAGTATTTAATAGCAGAATGATCTGTATGCACTATATATTTAGTTCCAATTAAATAAGATCTAAATTTATCAAAGGCACAAACAATAGCTAATAACTCTCTTTCAGTAGTAGTATAATTAATTTGAGCATTATTTAGAGTTTTACTAGCATAATATACAACTTTAAAAATTTTATCTTGCCTTTGTCCTAATACAAACCCAATAGCATAATCACTAGCATCACACATTATTTCATTATTTCAAATGTTCAAATGGTTTCTCCCAGTCAGGTGATACTATTATAGGTGCAGTGATTAATTTTTTCTTTAATAATTAATTTGAGCATTATTTAGAGTTTTACTATTCCTCAGTAAAATCAAATTTCTTATCTTTTTCTAAAAGTTGGCAAAGGGGTTTAGTTATTTTTGAAAATTTTTTTTTTTGCGTCTGTAAAAACCAGCATGTCCTAGAAAACTTCTCACCCCTTTAACATTATTAGGAGGTGGTAATTTTTCTTAACTTGGATTTTTGCAGGATCTACTTCCATGCCATTTTCAGAAATTTTATGCCCAATAACAATACCTCCTGCAACCATAAATTGACATTTTTCCTAATTTAAGACTAGGTTGATTTTTTCACATATCTCCACAACCTTTTCTAAATTATTAAGATATAACTCAAACAAAGTCCCAAATAAAGAAAAATCATCCACAAACACTTCCACTCCTTTCTCTATAAAATTTCTAAAATTTGACATCATGCATCTTTAAAATGTTGCAGGTGCATTGCATAGTCCAAAAGGCATTCTAAGAAAAGCAAATGTTTCATATGGGCTTGTAAATGTTGTTTTCTCTTGATCCTCTGGAGCAATTGGAATTTTGTGATATCCGAGATATCCATATAAAAAGCAATAGTATTTGTTGCAAGCCAATCTATCCAACATTTAATCTAGAAAGGGCAAAAGAAAGTGATGTTTTCTGGTGGCCATATTTAGTTTTCTATCGTCAATACAAATTCACCAACCAGTTACTTGTCTTATTAGTATTAATTCATTTTTCTCATTTTTTTAATAGTTACTCCTCCTTTCTTCAGAACACAGTGAATTGGGCTTACCCAAGCACTATCTAAAATATGATAAATAATTGCAGCATCTAACCACTTTAAAATCTCTTTTTTAACAACTTTTTTCATTTTATTGGGTTTAATCTTCTCTGAGGATCCGCTTTAGGTTCATACTATTCATCTAATAAAATTCTGTGCATACAAATTGAAGGACTAATTCCTTTAATATCTACTAAAGTCCATCCAAAAGCCTTTTTAATACTTTTTCAACATCTCTATCAACATTTGTTCCTGAATTTTAGTTAACTCAACCTCAAGAGATATAATACCAGACAATGTAGATGACTCTCCTAAAAATACATAGTTTAAATAGGCTGGTAATTTCTTCAATTCAAGTTCGGCTGGTTTAATACTTGAAGAAATAAGATTTTTACTATCATTTTCCAGCAAGTCTAATGCTTCCAATTTGCCCTGAATATAATCTAAATCTTTTTCTTTTACTTCATTTTCAGCATAAAAAATTTCTCCTTGCTTTAATTTATCTTTGAATTCATTCTTAAACTGCTCATTACTTAGATAATCACATTACTCAAATAATCAGTTAATTCCATCTTAAAACAATCATTATCTTTTTCTATTTTTGGATATTTCAAAGCTTTCGCAATGTTAAATGTTACTTCTTGATCATTAACTCTCATCATTAATTCTCTTTCTTGCACATCTATTACAACTCTCCCTGTTGCGAGAAATGGTCTTCCTAAAATAATGGGAATCTCTTTATCTTCCTCTATATCCAATACTATAAAATCTACAGGGAAAATAAATTTATCCACTTTTACTAGCACATCTTCTATAACTCCTTTTAAATAAGTTATTGATCGATCAACTAACTGAAGAGTTACAGTAGTAGGGAAAATTTCTCTCAAATCTAAATGTTTAAAAATTGATAAAGGCATAAGATTGATACTCACTCCTAAATCCCATAAAGCTTTTCCGTAAAACTTTTCTCCAATTGCACAAGGTATAGTAAAACTACCAGGATCTTTTAATTTTTCATGAAGCTTTTTCTAAATAATAACACTACACTCTTCACTAAGTGCAACGGTCTCATGATCTGTAAACTTCCTTTTCTTATTTAATACATCCTTCATAAATTTAACATAACTTAACATTTGTTCCAGAGCTTCAATAAAAGGAATATTTATTGTTAACTTCTTAAGGATTTCCAAAAATTTTATAAATTGTTTATCTTTATTCTTCTGTTTCAGTCTTTGAGGAAACAGAGGTAATGGTATTTCTACAGGGATCTGTGTTTGTTCATTTTCCTGTTGATCATTTTCCATTTCTTCCTTTTCTTCATCAACTTTAGTTTCTATTTGGATCCTTGTTTCAACTTCTTTTCCACTTTGCAATTGAATAGTATTAATTTTTTCTTTATTTTGATCTTTTAGACTAACTTCCACAGTACTTGGAAGAATTCCATAAGGTCTATTACTAAGTGTAGTAGCAATATGTCCTAAATGATTTTCAATGTTTTTAGCAGTCCCTTGATTCTGTATTTGATTTCTCGTGTTCAACATTACTTCTTCCATCGTCAACTTCTTTTCCTTAACTTGTGGGTTAGGGCTGGAGTTAAATCCCGGAGGATAATAAGGTCTAAAATTAGGATTTCCTTGATTGTTCAAATTTCCAAATGGATTCACTAAATTATTATAATTATTCCAACTGAAATTAGGTTGATTTTTCCAACCAGGGTTAAAATAGGTAGAATAGGGAATTTTATTTCGATTATTTATAGCGTTTAAAGTTTCATAAGATGATTGAGTATCAATAATCTGTCCTAGTGTTTTCTCCTCTAATACTAGGGGTACTTGAGAATAACTTTATTCTCATTTGATCAATCTTTTTAGAAATAGCAGCAATTTGAGATGCCAAAATAGACATTGCATCAGAATCATGGAAGCATTAATACGAGCTACTCTCTTAGGATTTACCATTTCAGAGGGCCATTGAAAATTATTAATCGTCATTTCTTCAATTAAAGAATATGCTTCATCAAAAGGTTTTGACATTAATGAACCACCCACAGCAGCATCTATAATAGATCTCAGTAATCCTATTAATCCATTATAAAATGTTTGAATTATTAACCAATCTGGTAAAACATGATGTGGACATTTCTTAAGCAGATCCTTAAATCTTTCCCAGGCTTCATCTATCGATTCCCCTTCAAACTGACAAAAAGATGTAATATCATTTCTAAGCTTAGCGGTTTTTAAGGGTAGTAAAGATTTTTTTATGATAGTTCTCCTCAACTTCCAATAGATCCAGGTGCTAACGAATTTAACCAAGCCTTGGCTTTATCCCTTAATGAAAAAGGAAAAATTCTAGAAAAATTCTAAGCCTAACAGT
>NW_018251959.1:231342-245665 GCF_001263595.1 Phalaenopsis equestris | reverse complement strand
CGTCATATTTAATTTCAAGAAAACTAGCAAGTAAACTAGCAAGTTGTAAGTTAGGATATTCAGTAGGTGATCCTCCAAACTGATTATTTTGTACCATTTAGATAATAGCAGGTTTAAGCTCAAATGAATTAGCAGCAACATCAAGATTTTGAATAGACAAGTGAAGTTCATCTGCTGTTGGATTCGCATAAGCTTTTAAAGGTCTTTGTTGATTTTCATTTATTGGATTATCTAAGTTATTCACCATTTCTTGTAAATTTTTAATTTCTCCTTTTTGTTTTTGAATTTTTCTTTTCAAAATTTTCTAATAGTACATTCTAATTCTGAATCGTAAGGTACTAAACCTTCAGATCTAATATTTCACATAAACAAATAAAGAAAGAAAAGTAAAACACTCTAATAAAAATATTTCTTTTTGGATTTTTTATTTTTAAATTTTTTTTATGATTTTTTTTAATAATAATAATTTTTATGGTTTATAAATTATCTCAAAATTTCTTAAGTTATCAAAACTATTTAATTCAACTGTTACCTTCCCCAATCAATGGTGCCAGAAACTTGATCCAACTTTTTGTTGCGATAGATTGTGTAAAACTTAATTAAATATAATCAATTAATATTCGAATTTTATGCAAGTATACTTATTGTTATCAAATAATAATGGACTTTATATTTAAGCCTCAAATATCGATCTTACGGGGAAGGTTTAAATTGGAAATGACAAATTTGCTAGGAAATTCACAGAAAGTCAATTGAAATCATTTTCACTAATTTCAATTGTTGAGATGTAATTAAAATTTAATTCTAAACTATTATCAAATCAAATATGAAAAATTTAAAACAGTAAATACTAATATTTTAACTATGTTTATGTAACGAAGATTCTTATGTGAAAAAGCATCCTTCCCACTATAAATGTTCATCATTAAAATGAGATGAGATAAATGTTCATCATTAGTATTGTGCCAAATAGGACCAATTTTAATTCTCTACTCTGATACATTGCATAGAAAATCATTGGATACTCTCAGTGTTTAGTCCCTAAATCCGTGGTTAGGCTAAGAGGATACCGGCTCTCACTCCAGAGCTCCCACTTCCCTTCACCTGAAGGCTAGCTCTCGCTTCAGTTTATAAACAGTAAGACTGAATTGAAGATTTTAGTCTGTCACCCTAAAGGTTCTCCAATTCTACACCTAACAAATAATATTTCCCTATTTATTTTCACTTAATTCCATAAACGACGTTCTCCTTCATCGAATCAAATGTGATTCTTACTCTGTTGTATAACTCATACTCCATTTCCCGGATCATATGTTTTACAGCACAATTTAACAATTCAATTGGCCAGATTGAAAAATAAATTAAGTTTGGAGTTAAAAAATCATCATAATTTATTTTACAATTTAATATTGGCACATTTATATTATCTCTTTATTTCACCATATCTCAAAGTAGGGAGAAAGATAGAGGGAACTACTCAGACTTCATGAGAAAGAAATAACAAAACACAAAATTCATATATAAAAGAAATTTCATACAACACTAATAAATAAACAATACTTATCTGAAAACTTTCTCAAAGCAAATCCTTTGTAGCCTTTGCTTAAAAATGCTGGAAGAAGATATCTCTCACTTTTCTCCTTCTCCAACACTCTTAAAAAGTTTCATACTAAATCTCACCACAAAACTCTAAACTATGAAAACAAAATCACTAATTGACTCCAATATGGAAGTGAAATGGAATGATGTTGCAAAAAATGAAAGTTTCGGAGTGAAAAACATAGAGGAGCCCATTTTCTGATGAAATTCGGCTCCAAATAGAGCCCAAGGTCAGCTTTCCAAGAGGTGCCTCCAAAAACTCTTCAAAAAGTCGTCCAAATACATCGAACCTTCTAGAAGCAGGGTCTGCGCCACCTTTGGCACCGCCAACGCTAGTCTGGCACCGTCAATGCTCAGTAAAAAATCTCCACGTTAATTTGTTCTACGTCGTCGGTGCTGCCCTCGGTGAGCATTTCTTCAAAAACGTCATTTTGACTCCAAATTTCATCTTTTTCGCTTTATTTTTGCTTTAAGCCCTAAAAATAAATAACCTGTAAGAAAACATCAAAATATCTTCCATTAAAGTGCAATATCATCAAAAATAGGTATAAAATATGGGTCTAAAAATGCATATATTTTTTGTGTATCAACACCTCTAAGTACATATAAAGGGAACTCTTATTCTGGAGTGTGGCTTAGTAGGTTAGCTCGATCGGGAGCTCACTCCACCGAGGATGGATATTCAATGGATACCTTTTTATACTGCGTTTTGACACAGCAGATATGATGATATATGTATCAGATATGCTCAGCTTGTGATATGTACCCAGCATGAGATGTTTTCAGATATACTTTTAATGAGTTCAGCATATTTTCCTTTTTGATGCTTCAACCTATGTTCAATTTGTAACACCTGTTTGAAGTGGATTAATGAAGTTTCTTTCAGAATTTAGTCTGTTTGCTCAATTTCCCTTTTGTGTGATGGATAAAAAGCCACAGAACCATGTGTTGGTTCCGAATTACAATGAACAAGGAACAAAACAATAAAAACTTGATAATAATAAAATTCAAAAAAAAAACTCTTTTGAAAAATCAACCAACAAAAATTAAATTTTGAAAATATATTTTTGATAATTAAATGTGATAAAAACAACAAGAAAAGAAAATAAATCTGCT
Organism: Phalaenopsis equestris; assembly: GCF_001263595.1. NCBI lineage: Eukaryota > Viridiplantae > Streptophyta > Magnoliopsida > Asparagales > Orchidaceae > Phalaenopsis > Phalaenopsis equestris. Next base: position 242,950 of record NW_018251959.1, on the reverse strand, counting down.
GAGTTATTTCTCTCGATTTCGAGGTCTCTTATTCTTTGCTCGCACAGCACAACTATCCTTGTCTGCACTAATTTTCTTCACATCCCCATGGAATTTCACATTTTGTACTAATTCTCACAAACTTTCACAATTTTTTCTCACCAATACCTATCCTCACATGACACATATCTGTGAGCTCACCACCACAAATTCTTTACACTATTTTCTTATTGTTCTCGGGGACAGTATCGAGAAGCTAATTTTTTTCCCTCTACTCCTTTGGGTCAGATGTGAGTCTCAGTGCTTTCCTCCCCGATGTAGCAGATATTTCCCTTGTCACCATTTGGGTTGGATATGAGTCCTAGAGCTTTCCTCCCTAATGTGACACATATCTTCAAGATTGGTGCAAGACCCCCTTGATTGGAACACGACATTCTATTCTCAATCTTTGATATTGGTGTAAGACCCCCTTTAATTGGAACACAACATCCTATTCTCAATCTTTGAGATTGGTATAAGACCCCCTTAAATAGAACACAACATCCTATTCTCAATCTTCGAGATTGGTATAAGCCCCCCTTAAGTGGAACACATCATCTTATTCTCAATCTTCAGGATTGGTATAAGACCCCCTTAAATGGAAAATGACATCTTATTCTCAATCATCGAGGTCAGTACCTAAATTTTGACTCTCTTCCTGAGTTTGATACCTAAATTTCAATTCTCATTTTGGGATCAGTACCTAAATTTTAATTCATATTTTTGAGGTCAGTACATAAATTTTAATTCTCTTTCTGAGATTGATACCTAAATTTCAATTCTCATTTCGGGATTAGTACCTAAATTATGATTCCTATCCTCAAGATCGGTACCTAAATTTTGATTCTCTCTTTCTGAGATTGATACCTAAATTTCAATTCTCATTTCGGGATCAGTACCTAAATTCTGATTCCTATCCTCGAGGTCGGCACCTAAATTCTAATTCTCTCCTTTCGAGATTGATATCTAAATTTTAATTATCATTTCGGGATCAGTACCTAAATTCTAATTCCTATCCTCGAGATTGATACCTAAAATTTGACTCTCTCCTTCTAAGATTGATACCTAAATTTCAATTCTCATTTTGGGATTTATACCTAAATTATGATTCCTATCCTTGAGGTCGGTACCTAAATTGTGACCTCTTTCTGAGATTGATTCCTAAATTTCAATTCTCATTTTGGGATCGATACCTAAATCTGATTCCAATCCTCGAGGTCGTTACCTAAATTCTGATTCTCTCCATCTGAGATTGATACCAAAATTTTAACTCTCATTTTGGGATCAATACCTAAATTTCGATTCCTATCAAGGTTGGTACCTAAATTCTGATTCTCTTGCTGGGGTTGATAGCTAAATTTCAATTCTCATTTTGGAATCAGTACCTAAATTCTTATTCCCTCTCTTCAAGGTCGGTACCTAAATTCCAACTCTTCTTTTTGGAATTTATACCTAAATTTCAATTCCCATCTCGGGGTCATCACCTAAATACTGATTCCCCACCTCCAAAAACACCTAAAACTTGATAATTTGAAACCTACCCTCCAATCCCCAGCGAGAGTTCCAACTCCTCGATTTCGATCAGATGTTCACCTGCTACATTCTCTAGTAGAAAAAACTAGCGCTCATTTTACACTCCTTTCTAATTTTGTTGACTTAGAAGTCTATGTTGATTTTGTTGATCTCGTCGGTCAACGCCAATACACGCAGTGTGCCTGCCCAGCACACCACACCTATTGAGGGTACCTATCACCACACCTATTGAGGGTCCATTTGTTGACCTCACTTTTGATTGAGATTTAGCTTTCTCTCTTTAGTAGCCTAAGGTGTAGCTATAGGACTTTCCTGTTAACTATTCCTAGAAAACTGGAAAAGGAACCCTCATCATTAGAAACTCTAAACTCTTCTTTGCTCAACTTGAAATTCCACATATTAGTCTTACCCTCTAGCATTTAGTAGGCGGGGTCAGTATGGAGGATCTCAAGGAGAGTCCCCATAGGACTGCTTGGCCTTAGCATTGACCCTGAATATTGGTCCGGAGTTAGTTCACTCACTTGCACTCACTACCTCCCACTTAACAAATACAATATTTAAGAGTAAAATTTTTAATGACTTTGATCCCTTGATCTTTTGGGAGACTTATGTAAATGGTCCCCTAGACCCGCTAGCCCTAAGCTAGGGTTTAGCTAAGACCAGTACATAGGGGGATTTCTTTGGTCCATAGCTCATACATAGTGGTTGGCACCCCAATTCTACTAAAATATCCAACTTGGCCTTTTGCTCCTAAATCCACCCAAATTACCTAAATGACCTTGAACCCCTAAATTTGGCCAAAATTCCCAAATTCACCCAGAATACCAGAATTTGTTCAAAAATCCTTTCAAACTATTTCAAAATACCCTAATTGCCCAAAACCACCCAAAATTACAAAAATACCACCCACTATTTCAAAATACCCTAATTGCCCAAAACCACCCAAAATTACAAAAATTACCAAAATACCCCAAATTTGCCCCCTTGACAAAAATACCCTTGGTGGCCCAAACTTTTCCAAAACATCCAAAATCACTTCAAATGTCTCCAAAACCAATTAGGACCTTTCAATTGAACCCAATTTGTCTAATTTGACCATTTTGACCAAAAAATTTGACCAAAAGCCCCAAATTGCCCTTAAGTGCCCAATTTCCCCAAACTCACCCCAAATGTCCATCAATTTGGCCCCAATCCTCCCAAATTTCAATTCAAAACTAAAATTAATTTTTCATATGATCAATACAAACCAAATACAAGCCTAATTGACCCATTCTTTGAGCTCAAGCCCCATGACCTAATCTCACCTAATTGATCCCCATAGCCTACTCAATTTGCCCCAATTTGAATGCTAAACTCTTTATAACAATCTTACACTCAAATTGGACCTTCAATTTTCCTTGTTCAAGCCTCAATTTCACTCAATCTCAATCCACATTCAAAGTCCACAAATTTCCCCGAATTGGCTATGTCTCCAAATTCCACCAAATTGAATGCACTAACCTAAAAATTGGCACCCAATTGATGTTGAGAACTCTTCATGATATTCCTATAGATCACTTTAAACCATAAATTTGGACTTAGCCCAACCTTAGCCCAACCTAGACCCAAGTCTATCAACCAACTGACCAAATCCCCAAAATCTCCCAAATTAAACCTTCAAATCAATTCAAAATCACTCCAAATCTTTTTTAAACTTCTCATGATAATCATCTACACCAAGTTGATCAATAAATTGAGCTTAATGTTATGGCTAGCCTAACTTAAACCAACTTTTAGTCATTTTCACCCAAATTGAACCCCTTCCCCAAAATTGACTTAGCCATGCTAAAGTCACCAAATTAATGACAGCACAGCCACTAAACACACTCTATTGACCAGGCTAAAACCCCTTAAACCAACTTGGTGAGCTATGGACCAAGGGTCCCCTAATTTAAGGGATCTTATCCTATTTATGGGCCTTAACCAAAATATCCCCTCCAGCATCACTTGACATTGAGGGTTAATCATAATTAACCCTCCCCTTGGCTCACCTGACCACCTGGCCACCACCCCTGGCCCTACCATCTGGAAAATACCAAAATCGAGAGTCACCACCCCTAAATCAAACCCAATTTCAACCCTAGAGGCCCTCTCATCCTAATGGCTCTTCAGAACTTTTCTTCCCTCCACCTAAGCACCATTTTGCACCCATCAATTGGCCCTGGTTGCCTGCCCAAGCTCCTCTATTTAATCAACCCCTCCATGGCTGAAAAGAGGAAAGTTCAAAATCCTTGATGAAACTCTACCAAAATCTCACCAGAGACTCTCCAAGCATCCCTAAGCTCAAGCCAACCAACTTCCCCCTCTTGTTCTCGCTGTGATGGTTCAGTTTTGAGCTAAAAAAATCGGGCCAAAATCAGGACATATTCCTTCATAGCTCCACAATGAACCAAATTTCAATTAATTGTGCACACACCATCACCACAATGAAAAGAGTTGATTCCCCACAAAAGCCCCCTCTGGAAGAGCCTGTAACTTAGCTCTAAACCAACACCTGAAATCCACCTTGATCAAAATCATATCTAGACAATTCACCAGGGCTTGAGACATCATCAGGAGGTTCATTGAATCTAATTGAAGCTACCACAACCATCTGATTGAGGCCTTCCCTCATAGACAAATGTATTGAGTTGTAACCCTAGCTCAAGCTTATTTTGATTCTCCATTAGGATTTCATACTTAATTAACCGCATAGATGTTTTCTTCTCTTGTAGATGAAGGTTTAGAAACAAACTCCATGCGATTTAGTTGAGTTTAGACAAAGTTCTTAAGGTTTTAGTGTGAATAGCTTACGGGTTAGGTCAATTGGGGATGATAACGGAGAGCCGTTCGATCGCGTGTTTATTTCATCAACGGAGGAGATCAAGCCGGACCAACACTTGGTGCAAAAAAGTGGGCCACAGCACGACCATCTTCTTTGGCAAGAAGATCTACAACATCATATATTTCTTTAGAATTAAATAAATAAGCCATAGGATTTTGAGATTGTCTGCCTTGTGCAACATAAATCCTTGCCTTATCTTTATGTCTTCTGTATAGTTCTGCTGCACAATATAAGCCCTAACTCATCTTAAGATTCTTAGGTTGTAGTTCGTCATGACCTAAATCCTCACATCTTCCCTCCCATCTTCCAGGCTATTCGTGTGATCGTTTCACATGAATGTAAGCCTAAACAAATACAAATTTTTAGGATGAAACATTTAAATAATCTCTCTCCAAAATTGAAGCCAAACCATAGGGTTGCTTGGGAATTCATCGAGGTTCTCCTCCAAATCTATGACATCCCCTAATTTTCCTCCTTTGGATTCCAAAAATAAAATGTTCCAAATTTGAGTCATTCCTTTTTCACACCTCTTTGTTCGATCTCGTTGAAAAGTCTTATCCTTCTGACCTCTTTAAAGAAAATATTTCCTGATTTTTATCGAGAGTTTTCTTAGGTGACTTCGGTTATCTAAGATGTAATTAACTATAGGGGCTTGCCCTTACAGGAAGATTTTTCCGAACCCAGCTTAATATAAACACTATTGAATTCTTTATATTAAATAGGGTAACTTGTTGACAAATAAAATGGTTTTCGCAGATTAAACAGATGTCATATATTTCTCAAGTCTTGTGTTTATCTTTCGGGATAAATACCGATATATATATATATATTAAATGCCTTTATGAAGTGGGTGATGGGATTTTGATTCCGACGGCAGACAGTTTCCAACAGGAAACTCTTTAACCAAAATAGTGCCAACTTCTTCATAGATCAGTAATGTGTTCATATCCCTCATGGTCCAGATTACCCTTCTTCTTCCACTGATATTCTTTGCTCATTTCTTTCTTAGGCAAGTACGGTCAACTCCTTTCAATTATATGATTGTCTGTTTAACCACCATTAAAAAGAGGGGTTCAGGAGTCTCTAGGGTATTCTTTTTGTGTGGGGTTGGACCTCCAACAGGTGTGTTGGTGAAAGGGTTTCACTAAAGTGAAGTGTGTTAAACAGAGGGGTTCAGGAGTCTCTAGGGTATTCCTTTTGTGTGGGGTTGGACCCCCAACAGGTGTGTTGGTGAACGGGTTTCACTAAAGTGAAGTGCGTTCGGAGGTTAGTCTCGGACTGAGTCCTAAATTTCAATTTTACTTCGTGTCTCTCGGGTTTAACTTGCTATCAGTAAATTAAACCAAATCTCTTCTCTCATACCTTCTATTTAAATTTTGAAATTAAGCAAAATTTGTTAACATGGATATATTAAAAAACTAAACTAAAAAAACCATGAATAAAAATAAGATAAGACAAGAATATCAAAACAAAACAAAAGAATACAAAAATAAAGTATATAAATTTGACCCAACTTATATTTAGTGGCTCGTGTGCAATACTGAAATATGATAAAATTTAGAAAATAGTTTAAACACTAGAGTCACTACACAAGTATAAGTATTGTTTCAAGTAATATAGGGTTTTTTTAAGACTCCAATATCGATCCCATGGAGAAGGGATGTAAGGAATCCCTTAGACTAATTCGAGTCTACTATTATCAAGCCTTAGTTTGGAATGTAGATTAAAGTGGTTTTTCTAATAACTATTTCTAAATGAAAATCTTAAATCTAAAGATAACTTATCTAAAGATAACTTAAACTTATCTGGATAAAATGGTTTGGAGAATTTTGAGATGTTAAAGACTAACCTTCTCGTGCAATGACCTAGAATTTGAGTAGGAATAAAATGCTTAGAATTTAATCTATCTAGTGACAAATAGGAACATACTTATTCTTTACCCCCTCAGATGCTAGCAAAGAACATTGGTTAACCATAGTTTTTCACAAGCTTGCGTAGTAGTACTGAGTAGATTCTGGACTCTTATTTCTAGATTACCCATTATGCCCTCTCTATTGAACATACTAGAGACCCTTACGATATAGACTCTAGATTGAGATGATAAAAGAATCTAGTCTGCACCCTAGAAACATCAAAAAACATCAAGAAACATCAAATTTATGCCCATCAAAACTTATCTCCCTATCTATTTGCACTCCCCCTTGGGTGATCGCAATGACTCTGCCCAAGTTGAAATGTGGCATTCACGAGTTAATGAAATCATAGCCCTCTTGTGTCATTATGTTTCACAACAAATTTTAACATTTCAAATGATTAGTTTGTAAAGTAAGTTAAGAGCTGGTGAAAATTCCATCACATTATTAAATAACGGAATATCTGAGCAAATCTAAATTCTTAAACATGCATCTATTTTATTACAAAAGAAAAGTGAAATGAAGATAATGACATAAGTAGTAAAAGGATTGATAAGAATAAAGTAATAAATTATGTGTCAATAAGGAATATATGTTTTCCTACCCTCTTTCGAGTGTATAGGTATGCTTAGTATTCTATTAGTTTTATGGAACTCTCTCTCACCCATAAGCTCCTAATAGAAATAGATCATTAAATTACATTTCCTTATTACATTACTGCCTAAACTATTTTATTAGACAACTGGTCAATATGAGTACACTCAAGTAGCAAGATCACTACTCTCCTGAGTCTTAGTTTCACATGCAACAAATTTTAACATAACTTATTATCACTTAAGTTATGTCAATGAAGCAAAAGAGATATTACTCATCACATGAAAATAAAAATTATTCTATCATAAAATAAATTTTTCTACACATGTCACTACTTCATATTAAAGGGAACTAGTAAAGAAACTACTTATGAAACATGAATAAAACACAACAGAAAATTTTTTTTAAATAAAAAAAATCCATTAGAAAGTGTTTACAATAATTACGAGATAATGAAGAACACAATACTTAGTTTTTTCCCTCCGAAAGAAAATGCAAAACCTCTCCAACAATGTCTCTTGCCGATCCATGCACTGCTCATACTTCCTTACTCCTATTTCTCAAAATCACTCCAAGAGACACACCCTTTTTCTAAAAGGCACACCCCTTCACTCCAAGAGACACACCCTTTCACTCTAAGAGACACTTCTCTTCCTTTAAAAGCTTTTCAAAGTAATTAGATTCATTGAATAACTCCATGGGGCATGCATAACCACCAAGAATCTTCTAGAACATCCCAGAATGGTCAGAAATTACCCAAAAGCCATCCAAAAGTTGTCTCAGACACCATGGCTCTAGAATCTATGATATAGCTCCTATTTATAGTTGTGTCTGGTGCTATAGTGCCACCTTGCGGATAACACACCTATTTTGCTCTGTTTTACTCCGTTTCAACTCCTGTTCGGTCCTAGTGTTATATCTACAAGATAAACATGAAAAAAATTTTCATTAAAGTGTAATTTCATTCAAAAATATGTGATAAATATAGAGGAAATTAAGCATAGAAATTCATATAAAAATGTGTCAGATCAAAATTTTCTTCCTAGCTCAATTTGGCTCCAAATTGCACCGTTTTTGCTTCATTTTTAATAAAACTCCATTTCTTATATTTGAAACCAAAAACATGCAAAATATCTTTCTTTAAAGTGAAATATCATAAAAAATGTGCATAAAATGAACATTAAATGTATATTAAAATCAGGTAATTTTAAGGTAGATCAATTCCCCCAAACTTAAATGTTACTTGTTCTCAAGTAACACTATAACTTTAAAGACTAAATTTGTTAATTTGAGGTAATGTGTTTCGGTAGATTTTACTATAATTTTGTCTCAAAAAACTTATAGTGTAACTTAGGAGAAATTCTAGTTAATTAACATAGGACTAGGGTGTAAGAATATCTCATATTCAACTTAGTTATCTTAATTTTCTATTTACTTCAAAAGTTATTAAAATTTGACAAACTAAACATTCAAAGAAAATTTAAAAACAAAATTTAAGCATCTTATCTATACCAATTTAACTAATACTCTTTTAAAATAAGAATAATCTTAGGATTGTTTCTAAGCTTTTTCATTTAAAAAGATTGAAGTGAAACCAATTCTTGACTAGGCTTCTCCTCAAGCTTCTCCTCACTTTTCATTTCTTTTTAATTTTCTTTTTTTTCTTTATCTTTCAAAATCATTTTCAATTCTTTTTTTTTTGTGTGTGAGGATTACTATATCTGGATAGACTTTTAATAGTTTTGAATTTCACTATCCTCTTTTTAAAATTCAAAACTCAAAATTTTCCCTCACTTTTTAAAATTATAAGTATTGGTTTGAAAAAGGTTTCAATGTATGCTCAATTCTCATTAAGTATAAATCTAAAAATCTTAGTTTTTCAAATATTTAACTCATTTCTACCATAAATACCAAAATCATTTTCCTAATGTTTTCTACAAAACATCTTAACTTTAGAACAATTTCATCACATAAAATCCCAACTATGTTTTTTCTAGCATTCATAAAATTAAAGTTATAATAAGCTAAAGATAACATTACATACCACAAGTCATTTTAAAAGTGATATCAAATTAAATATAGGTTACTGAGGATAAATAAAGTTAAGTTTAAAACATTTTTCTTCCTCCCCCAAACTTGAATTTTTAAATATTTTAATCAATTTCATAAAAAGTAGCAGGAAGAAAAATAAAAGCTGAATTTACTGGCAACTTCAACATCATATTGAATTCATATAATTGCATAATCAGGATGGAATTACTGGAGAAGAAAGTAAAGTTGGCCTAAAACATGCTTGAAATAATATTAAACTAAAAGGAAGTATAAAACTATAATTTCCATATCTAAGTCTTATAGGTTCAACTAAAATTCTTCTAAAGTTCTTACCAATTGCTTCCCCAACAACAACGCTGAAAACTTGACCTGGCCTGTAATTACGTAGTAAATTAGCTTCAAAAAAATGGCCAAAAACTTGACCCAATTTAAATTTAGCATCTCGTGTGTAAAATTGAAATATTATAAAATTTAGAAAATGGTTTACAAACTAGGGGTACTATGCAAGTACATGTATCGTTTCAAGTAATATAGTGTTTTCTTGTAAGACCCTAGTATCAATCCCACAGTGAAGCGAGGTAAGAAATCCCTTAGGCTAAATCTAGTATACTACTATCAAGCCTTAGTTTGGAATGTCGATTAAAGTGTTTTTTTTTCTAATAACTATTCCTAAATAAAATCTTACATCTAAAGATAACTTATCTAGATAAATTGGCTTGGAGAATTTTGAGATGTTAAATACTACCCTTCTCATCCAATGACCTAGAATATGAGTAGGAATGAAATGCTTAGAATTTAATGTAGCTAGTGACAAATAAGAAAATATCTATTTTTTACCCATCTAGGTGCTAGCAAAGAAAATTGACTAACATATAATTTTTCACCAGCTTGTGTAGTAGTGTTGAGTAGATTATGGGCTCTCACTTCTAGATTATCCATTGTGCCCTCTCTATAGGACTTACCAGGGACCCTTATGATCCAAACACTAAACCAAATTGATAAAATAATCTAGTATGTCACTCTAGAATCATCAATTCTATGCCCAACAAAACTTATCTCCATATCTATTTGAACTCTCCCTTGGGTGATTGCAACGGCTTTTCCCAAGTTGAAATGTGGCTTTCAAAAGTTGGTGAAATCATAGCTCTCATAAATCAATATGTTTCACAACAAATTTTAACATTACAAATAATCAGTTTGTAAAGTAAATTAAGAGCCCGTGAAAATAACATCACATTAATTAAATAAGAGAATATCTAAGCAAATCTAAATTCTTAAACATGCATCTTTTTCATTGCAAAAGAAAATTAAAATGAAGATAATGACATAAGCGATAAAAGGATTGATAGAATCAAGTAATAAATTACGTGCCAACAAGGAACATATGTCTACCTACCCTCTTTCGAGTGTATAGATATGTATAGTATTCTATTAGTTTTATGCAACTATCTCTCACCTAGAAGCTCCTAATAGAAACAAATTATTAAATTACATTTTCTTAAATGTTGCATTACTGCCTAAACTATTTTACTAGCCAACCGGTCAATGTGAGTGCAATCAGTTTGCAATATCACTACTCTCCCGAGTCTTAGTTTCACATACAAAAAATTTTAACATAACTTATTGCCACTTAAGTTATGTGAATGAAACTCATCACATGAAAATAAAAATTATTCTATCATAAAATATATTTTCCTACACATGCTACTACTTCATATTAAAAGAATAGAGTAAAGAAACTACTTATGAAGCATGGATAAAACACAACACAAAACTTCATTTAAATCAAAGAAAATCCACTAAAAAGTGTTTAAAAAAATTACAAGATAATGAAGAATACAATAATTAACTTTTTTCCCTCTAAAAGTAAGATGTAAAATCTCTCCAACAAAGTTACCTGCCAATCCATGCGCCGCTCATACTTTATTACTCATATCTCTCAAAATTCCTCATCATTCTCTCCAGAAAATGGAGAATATGCATCTCCATCAACTCACACCAAACTTTCTCTAAAATCCTTTTAAAGATCTTCCTAAAACACACACTAATTACTTGTCATGAGAGGCATCAGCCCTCTTATTTAAAGAGAAACCAAACATCTCCTTTTTTCCAAAAGACACACCCCTTCACTCCAAGAGACACACCCTTTCACTCCAAAAGCCACTTCTCTTCATTAAAAGGCTTTTCAAAGTGTTTAGATTCATTGAGTAACTCCATGGGGCGTGCATAACCACCCAGAAGCTTCCAGACATCCTAGAATGACCTAGAATCACCAAAAAGTCATCCAAAAACTGTCTCGGGTGCTATGGCACCAAAATTGGTGTTATAACAACTATTTATAGTCATGTTTGGTGCTATAGCTTGTCGGCACTATTTTTGGTGTGGGGTTTGCTCGTAATAAGTTGTCGGTCATCGGAATTGAAATCCCGTTGCCCGCTTCGGAAGGACGTTTTAAAAAAATTTAGTTTTGAAAAAGATGAAGTCAAACTGACCCCATAATTTTCATAGTTTAGATGAAAGAGCGCTTTATCTCAAATCATGTATCTATCCCGAAGGATGAACGCAAGAATTGAGAGTGAGGCTCGATCAAATAAACTAAAGAAAGTTATGACATCCGGGTGGGCGGCGAAACCAA